>NW_021319089.1:166770-280312 GCF_001605985.2 Dendrobium catenatum
AAGAGATCTTCTTACTTTGGTGAATCTTCCCTCGAGAACAAGCCCTTGAATCTGATGGTACTTAAGGTGCCAGCCTGCGGAGCAAACCGTGGAGTTGGAACCACACCCCTCCACACTCCCCGTTGAGTCGCCCCTCGATCTTCTCCCTCTCTCAGACTTCACCCGTTTCTCACTCCCTTTCAAGCTTTCTCTTCAAGTTTCCCCCACAAGAACGAAGCTACAATGGCTGCCAAAGACACTTACAAAGTGTCATGTCATAGCTTAAATAGAAGATCTCAAAATGAGCTCAATAATGCAAGTTGCCGACATTATCATCCAGGATGATATGCATACCATCCTGTACGATCAGTTCAAATTCAACTCATCAGCCCAAGACAATTTGGGACGATAAGAGGAAAATTGGTAACATCATCCTGGCCGATCTCACAATCATCCCGGATGATTAGTTTAAAACCGATTTGAATCATCCTGATCATCACCCTGAATAGATTCTGACTGATGTAAATCATCCAGGAAATCATCCTGGGCAATCCTATGATCATCTCGGATGATGTGAACATATCAATCAGCCATTAATGCTTTCCTAAGATAGAAGATCAATTTTGACATAATTGAGTTAGATCGTCCTGGATGATGTCTATATCGTCCTGACCGATTTTCTAAAATAATGAATACCTAATCTGATCATGGTAGCTGATTCTTTCTGAATTGAGCTTATCGTCCTGGCCGATACAAGTATTGTCAAGGCCGATCAGCTCTTGACGCCTGCCTTAATGAGGATGCCATAATTAGGGTTTCTTCTTTTGGACCGATCATCCAGGCTGATATAAATATCGTCCCGAACGATGTTATCAAAAATAGAAATCTTTAGGGAACAATAGAAAAATCTTCCAAGCTACAAAACATCAGGAGCCACACTAAATATAATAGACTCAAGAAAGGAAAGAATTGATGTCTGACGGTTTAACGTCGGTTTAGGGACCACTGCTAGTACCGGCGGCTTAACGTAGCAAAATCATCGGTTAGGCCTCCGTTAAAAGCCGGCGGTCACACCGCCGGCTATGCCGCTGGTAACACCGGCGGTCCATGAGCCGCCGGTTAGAACCGCCGCTAATGGGCATTTTTCCTGTAGTGGAAGGGTACAAACTGACTCAGACCTAGTCTACCCAATCTTGATCTGGTTCCAAATTGCAGTCCAATCGTGTGAACCTGAAATGTCAGTAGATAAGGCAGTTGTAAAGAAAAAAAAATATTTGTTATCATCAAAATCATAAACCATAGATCCGCAACATTACCAAATCTTCTTTGATTTCTTTCTTTCCAAATATAATAATCACAACAGCAGGCAATAAGGGAAAGATTATTTTTCTCCCAGACCGGCATACTATGTTCACCGTCAATCCACTTCAAAAGGTGCAGGATAGAAGGTCTAAGCCAGAAACTATTGGAGCCAGGAATTAAATCCTTAATAATTTTGAAAGAAAAGGAACATTCAAAAAATAAGTGAGCATCACTTTCCAAATAAGTGAAGCATAAGCTGCAAGTTAAAGGAACCAAGATGTTCCTTTTTTGTAATTCCTCCACCATTTTTAAGCCCCCAAAAAGAGCAAGCCAGGTAAAGCATGAGAATCTCAAAGCATGTTTGGCACGCCAAACTAACTTAAACCAAGCGCACCAGGAGTGGGTATCATAAATCTCCAAAATGAAATAAGAATGCTTACTTTTCTTTTTATTATCCCACAAAAGACAAGTAGAGTCCTCCTCAATACTTACCTTATGAATCTCATTTTGAACAGAAAGAGGGAAGCAGTTTGGAAGAACCCATTCATTATTCGATATAAATTCTCTAACAAGATAGTTAGAGATAAAAGCAAAAAACTGAGACTGCTCAACCAAAAAATCCTCCAATCTGCTATTTGAACACCAATGATCCCATCTCATAAAAATAGGGGCATCCCTAGTAATTTTAAAAGAAAATTTGTGTTTAACCACCCCAATAATGAGGCAAACAGCCTTCCAAAAATTTGTAGCATAGGAGGGCACCGGACACCAAGGAGAGGTGTATCTGCTAGAGAGCCAGACATATAGGGGAGAGTGAAAATTATACATTCTGGTAATAATTGTGCAATTGAAAGCAAACTGAATGGCAGGCGGGGAAGCCGCCCAAGCCCCCCAAATTTCTTAAGTTTACAAACTTTGTCCCACGAGATCAAGTGCAATTTTTTTCCAGCAGAGGAGTCACCCAAGAAAAGAAATTTAGAGTATACTTTTTTGAAATGTTTAGAAACAGATTTAGGAAAGATGGCACCATAAATCCAGTTTGCGAAATAGTGTATTTGAGAAATTGCAAAAGATAAAATGCTGTCTTTCCACCCGGA
Source organism: Dendrobium catenatum (assembly GCF_001605985.2). Taxonomy (NCBI): domain Eukaryota; kingdom Viridiplantae; phylum Streptophyta; class Magnoliopsida; order Asparagales; family Orchidaceae; genus Dendrobium; species Dendrobium catenatum. The sequence goes on from NW_021319089.1 coordinate 169,149, forward strand.
CAACTTTCTAGAATTGCTATCAGTTAATGGAAGGTAGTCAGTAACTTTTAGACGGTAGAAGGACAATGGAATGCTAAGGTAAGTAATTTTTTTGGAGATGTTGTGGATAGATAGAACTTGGCAAAGCTCTTCATGGTTGAGCACATTCTTGGGAAACATAATACTGCTTTTATCAAGATTAACATGCAGACCCGTGGCATTCGAAAAAGATGTGAGAATACTTTTAAGACATTTGCAATTCTCAACAGTGCCTTCACCAAAAATTAACACATCATCCGCATATAAGAGATGAGATAAAGAAAACCCATCCATATTTATCCCTTTGAAATCAACATTATCAATAAGAGAGGAAAAAGCATCCATAACCAAACAAAATAGATAAGGGCTCAACATACACCCTTATCTAAGCCCGAAAGAGGATGAGAAAAAACCTTTAAGACTCCCTTCCACCAAAACAGAGAAATTGACATCAGTTATGCATGCTTTAATCAAATTCACAAAAGTATAAGGAAACCCTTTCTGTATCATCCTAGCAAGTAGAAATTCCCAGGAAACTGTGTCGAAGGATTTTCTTATGTCAAGATTAGCATAAAAATAGTTATAGCCACTTCTTTTGCCGGCCATATCCAGAATTTTGTTAGCAAGGAGAATATTGTCTGTGGAAACCCTGGATTTCACAAATCCAAATTGATTGTGTTTAACAATCAAAGGCATAATAGACCTCAACCGAGTAGCTAAAGTTTAAGCAATGATTTTATAAGTGGTGTTACATAAAGCAATCGATCTGAAATAAGAAATAGACTCCACACTGTTGTTTTTGGGAATGAGGGAAATCACCATAGCTTTGACACCGCTAGGAATATAACCTTTGACAAAAAATGATCTAAAAGCTTTGCAGACTAAGGGATCGGTTATGTGCCAACTAGATTTATAAAAATAATAATTGAAGCCATCAGGTCCCGGGGTGGAAGTGGAGGACCCCAAAAAAATATAGTTTTTAATTTCCCTATCACTGACATTACGTGTTATGGCATCAATGTAATATTTTGGAAAGTCATTGCCAATAGGAAAAATATTCACATCAATATTAGAAGGGGGAGTGGGGTTGTAAATCCCTTGGAAATGTTGAATAATGCTATTGATCACTTCCCTTTTATCCCTGCCAGGATAAGCAGCTAGTAAGCTCACAGCCAGCTTGCTACTCCCTTGCCTGCTTTTAATTTTAGCATAAGGAAATTTTAGATCTTCCTCTCCATGATTTAGCCCTTTGACTTTGGCCCTTTGGGTCAGCCAAGAAGCACTCATAGAAGAGTACTCAGATGCTCTATAATTTATATCTTTGAGAGAAGAGTTTAGAGATAGATCAGTAGGATTATCTTGCACCTTTTCCAGACAGGTGGATTGAAGTTTATGTAATTCATCTAGATGATGGTTGATGATATTGGAATTGAGCCAAAATTCCCTTTTAATGTTTACTTTGAGCTTTTTGAGAGAATTGCACGGGTAAGATAAAGGGTTCCCATTGGATGTGGTAGAGAAGACTTCCAACAAAAGAGCCCAGTATCTGTCAAAGTTGGTCCAAAAATTTTTGAATAGAAATCTATGAAATGAGTTGAGGACAACACCTGAGTGTAAAATAAGGGGACAGTGATCTGAGGTGGACAGACTTTGGATGGAGCAGTAAGAAGTAGGAAATGTATTAAGCCAAGCATTATTATCGGGTTGTCTAACTGCTAATTGAACCAAGTGTAATTACAACCAACAGACAGAAGATCCATCAGAAAATTTTTTTACTTTTACAATTTGTGTTTTTAATAAGTTACTTAATTTTTTTTAAATTGTTTTTCTAAGATGCATAATTTATTCTTGTAAACTTAAAATTATATGTTGATGGTGGTGGCGTCATGTGACTACTCATGGGATAATTGTTTTTTAAAATACATAAAGTTCCTTAAAGTTATTTTTAATCTTTTTAAAAGTAATATCATTAAAAAGTTATTAAAAGAAAAACTAAACAAATAAATTAAAAAAATATAAAAGAACAAAGCAAAATACAATCGAGCTACATGAAGGTTTTTGTAAAAGATGTCATTCGGCTGCATCCACCATTTCCATTATTGTTTCCTCGAGAGTCATTGCAAGAGGGTCGAATACAAGGCTACAATATTCCTAAGCAAACAAGATTGTTCATTAACGCATGGGCTTTTGAGAGAGATAGTACAAAAATAATTCAAGCCAGAGAGATTCTTTGATTGTACTTTGGACTACAAGTATAAAGATTTTTACTTCATTCCATTAGGTGTAGGTCGTAGGACATACTCGGGAATGGATTTTTCAATGGTTATTATTGAGATTGGTCTGGCAAATCTTCTGCTTCTCTTTGATTGGAGTTTTCCTAGTGGCAACACTATTGAAGATATGCACATGATTTAATTTGTCGGAGTAATTTCTTCAAGGAAATAGAAGATGGAGTTGGTGTCAATAGTTAGTAAGGTTAATTAGAGCTAGATCATGTCATTTTTAATGAGATGCTATGATCATCTCATGTATGTGAAAAATGAAATTTTATGTAATAAAAATGTGTGTTAAGTGTTAGAAACCACTATTAATAAGCTACTCTTATTATATATGATTGTTGCAGAATAATTGCTTCAAGGAAAAAGAAGCTAGGCCAATAGCTAGTAAGGTTAATTCGAGCTGCATCATGTCACTACTAATAACTTTTTTTTTTCAAAGGAAAAAAATTTAGTATAGTATGAGAAATACATACATGAAAAACAAAAGTCTTGTGGTTGTTGATAGCATAAACCTGAGAGTAAAAAAAAAAATTGTAACTGATGGAAATTCCATTATTTGGCTTTTTGTGATAACAATAGAATTGTTCATCGCATAAATTTGCAGTAAAATTTTAATACAAGCGAGTATTACAACTAAAGTTCATTTTAGAATATGCTTTATAGATAAGGAAAAACAATCACGACTTAAATTACCTCATTTGAATAAAAAAGTACACTTGTTTTGCCCAAAATGCTCAACTATCATCAAATTTTAGATGCAATTGAGATATTATCATCAATGCTTGTAATGAAGTTTTATTGTCTTTTCCAAACAAGATTTCTTTCCATTGACATTGAATTTTTTGAATTCTTCAAAAAAAGAAGTTTCAAATGAGAATTGGTTTGAAATATATTATTATTCAATATTTAGTAAATTAGAAGATTGGTCAGGTAATCGATATTTTTTTGTTGGTAATTTTTTAAAAGTGGTGAAACACTCCCTTCTTCATATTTTGAATCAAAGAAGATAAGGATAAAGATTATTGTTCTTTATTTTGGAAAGAATATAATGATAAAGAAGAATGCCTTAAGCGCTTGGAATTGAGATGGAAAGTTAATGATGGAAAAGGAAAGAAAATCTCAATAAAATTCTATGCTTTTTCCCCATTAAATTTAGATTACAACGTTTATTAATTTATGTCAAGAAAAATTGCTCATAAAATGAGGTGGCACAAAGAAAACTAGCTTGGGGACAAAAATAAATTAAGGCATCCAGTTGATTCTAAAGTTTGCAAGGATTTTGATATTAGCTTTCCTTAGTTTGCAAAATATTCTAGTATTGTACGCCTTGGATTAGCTGCAGATATATTCAATCATTTTGGCAATATGAGCACTTCTTATAGTATGTGTCCTGTCATTCTTATACCATATAATTTACCTCCTTGGAACTATATTACTTCTGAGTTTATGTTTATGACTCTATTATAAACCTTGTTCCAACTGCTCATATAAAATACATAGACATGTACTTAATGCCTCTTATAGAAGAATTAAGTGACTTATGGGTGAATGATATCATAACTTAAAGTGTGTTGTAACTAGGAATATCATTCAAATGCATTATTCTCTTTTATGGACTATAAATGATTTTCCAGTATATGGTATATTGTCGAGTCAAAACGTACATGGTTACAAAACTTGCCCAATTTGTGCTAGTGAAACCTATTCACAACATTTGTGAAATGAAATTTATTATATGGGTCACAAACGCTTCTTGCCAAAAGAGCACAAATGAAGAAATAGTACTAAGTTTAATGGAAAGCATGAAGTTGGAGTGAAACCTCAATTTTTATCAAGCGATGAAATATTATAATAAATGGAGTCATTAAAGGATGTGAAGTTTGCAAAGCATTCTAGCAAAAAAAAAAGTTACATCCATGAATCAACTTGGACAAAAAAGTGTATATTTTTAATTCCCTTATTGGAGAAATCTCACATTACATCATAATCTTGGTGTAATGCACATTGAAAAGAATGTTTGTGATGACATTTTGGGGACATTATTAATTATAGAAGAAAAGACAAGATACATAGAAAGCTCGTTTGGATCTACAAGATAAGGGCATAAGGTATGAGCTACATTTGCAAAAATAAGGTGAGAAGTATCTTAAACCTCTAACCTCTTACACAATCTGTTCAAAAGAAGGTTAAGCAACAAACATATCTAGATCAGTACATATTCCAAATGGTAAGCTTATGGGATTAAAAAGTCATGATTGTCATGTTCTGTTTCAACGAATTCTTCTTTTACGATTGTGTGGACATTTAAATAAGGATGTGTATAATACTTTAAGTGATTTGTCAAGAATTTTCATAATATTATGTGATAAGATATTGAAATTGGATGTAATAGAAAAATTAGAAGATATGATCATCAATATAATTTGTCGGCTTGAACTGATATTTCCATCTACTTTCTTTGGCATAATGGTCCACTTGATTGTTCATTTGTTGCATGAGGCTAGATTTTTTCGACCTATTCAGTATAGGTGAGTGTATCCAATTGAAAGGTTACTTCTTGTGCAAAAAACATTTAATTTTTATATATTGTTATTGATTATTTGCACAATTTTTTTTTTTTTTCATTTTAGAAATCTAAGTGTTCATGCAAAGAATTTTATGAATAGAGCTCGCCATGAAGGATCATCTACACAAGTTTTTATTTTTAATGAGGCATTGACATTTTGTTCTAGATAACTCCATTGCATGAAGAGTAAAAATAATTAACATGAACAATATAATGATGACATTCATTTGCATGAAATTCAACCTTCAATTTTCTAGGAAGGATTCATCATTTTGGTCAACCACTCTTCACTAAATTATCTTGGAGTCAATACAATTTAGTTTGATGGTATGTTCTTAACAATTACAAAGATCTAAACCATACCTAGAGTATGTATTAACTAAAATGTTGATGATATTAAATTATACTTAAAAAAAAATGTATTGCTCTGCAATAAAATTTCATAATAAATTATGTGTTAGTGAACATGAGAAAGAAGTAAGAAAAAAAAAAAAGATTCATTTATTCAAGATGCAGAAATTAAAATATATATATATATAGTTATAATCAAGCTTTGAACAAAGAGTGAGATACACAATTTACTAATTTTGTTTGCATTTTATATTTATAATTTTATTCTTAGGTTAACAAGTTAGCAAACATGATTACTTACGTGGTTATAGATGAAGAGCTTGAATCATCTTGAATCAATGGAAGGTAACAAAGAACTATATTCTTTAGCAATGGGATCAAATATTCATGTCATGTATTAGAATCTCATTAAATACACAATTCTTTCCACTTTTGGAGCTCAGTGAACAATCCGTTTACAATTATGGTTGAGTGCTCATTCTATCATTAATCTCACCATTTGGTATTGGAGAAAAATCTTGATTATGTGTTACATGTTGGATTTCCTTATTTTTTGTTTTTTTGTTTATTTGGTTTGGTGTTCTAGAACTATTTTCTATTAATTAACAAGACCTACTTTATCTTTTGTAAGCCATCATCTTTGTTTTATTTTTAAAGAAAATTTTTGACCTTTTGGCTTCACTTTCCAGGGAGTGCTTATTATCTCATGTATGTTGCATCAGGGGCGGAACCAGCCTTTCATCTTAGGGGGGACAAAATTTTCTTAGTATAATAGACTAATTTAAAAAAAAAAAAAGAGGACATAATTCAAAGTGAAATCTTGTATCCATTATGATAGGAAAATTGAAAATCATTACAATTTTATCAATATATTTTGCATTTTTTGATAATATTGGATAACATCTTCATTGGGAATCAAATCAAATACATCTTTTTCAATGTAAGGCACAAGACAATCATTTTGCCAATCATCACCCATCCTACTACGCAATCGATGTTTGATAATTTTCATGGTAGAAAAAGCTCTCTCCACCGTAGCAGTAGCAACCGGTATGGTTAATACTAAAGTAATAAGTTTGTAAACCAAAGGATACACATCATTCTTCTTGAACTTAACAATCTACTTTACAAGATCAGCAATGCTTCTTAGAGAGGAGAACTCTTCACTGGTCTGCATATCGATAATGTACGATACTAATTGATTTTTAAGAGCAATAACCTCAATTATAGAAAAATCACTTGGATATAACTCTGCTAGACATATCAATTTCCTCTCATCATGAGCACAAAAAGAATCACTTGAGTTTAAGCATGACATACACAGTAGTAACTCAGCACTTGATTCAGAAAAGTGATTATTTAGTTCTTGAAGTTGCATGTCAACTACTTTATAAAATAAATCAACACGATAATGAAGTAGATTTGTTTTATCTTCACCTCCTCTTACTGATCGATGATGAGTTTTATATGTTCCATTCATGTTTGGAACAACAACTTCAATGGCTACCTTCAGTGTAACTGCATTAGTGGACGTGACATGTTGATGCCTATAAATCTTTCAATCACTTGGCCCAACTTATCCACATATCGCACTGCAATAGCAACTTGTTCTTTCATAGAAATATTACGGTATTCATCAACTATAAGTGAGAAGTATTAGTTACCAATATCTTTCATTATATATGTTAAAGTTTGAGCCAATGCAGCAAAACATATTTCTTTCTGGACTTTTGGTGAAGTTAACTTCAGATTTGAGCTAGCATATGCAGATGCCATTGTCTTAATTTCCTCATTATAATCAGCTAGAAAATCAAGTAGCTCTAAATAATTTCCTCGATTATCTGAATTGGAAGACTTATCATGCCCACGAAATGATAATCCCTGACGTAACAAAAATCTAACACAATCAATGGCCGCAGTCAACATGATCATATATTGTGTTTTGTTCTTGTCATCTTTGCTTAACCATAAAGCTGGAACACTCTGTTCTTGGTTCTTCATCACATCTTCACATTTTTGTCTAGCTTTATTATGTGCACTATTGTGATCTCCAATGTGACATAATAATTTTTCTTTCTTCTTCCAATTTTTGAAATCTTCTTCAATAAATGAATCCCCACCACCTTTACCTTTAATAATCTACTCTTGAGGTTTAAATATATATAGCAATAAAGACAGTAAATAACATCTTTCTGAATCCTTCTCCAATAAATGGATCTAAAGGGAGATTGTTAATGTCAATTTCTATTCGCTCTTTCCTCTTTAAATAACGCTCCATTTCCTAAACCCTAGAATAAAATTTATTACCAAAGAAGAGAAACCCTTAATCAAAATATTTACACCATAACAAACAATGAAATGCTAGTAAAATTTTAACTCCATCCAAAATCTAAGTTACAACTTACATATATTTCAATTACATAAGATTTGTCCAAAATTTTAGCTCCCCATTTTTCTTTATGAATTCAAATCCCTAATTTTGATGTTTGTTTATTTTCACAATCATGTAAATCTCTTCCTTTCAACCCAAATATCCTAACACATTTTTTTGAAATTAAGTGTATACAGATTATCTTGAACTTAAAATGCTTAAAAGTTAAACTTCTATAGTTTAGAACATGTGGTTTGCCATGATTAGTGATTACACAAGTAATTAAGTAAACTATATACATCTAAACTGAAAAAAAAAATATGGATGTAGGCCCTAATTAATTACTGAAATCTTGAAGATGATTGCAATAAGAAAGAAAAACATATAGATAAATAAAAATACAAAAATCTGTCAATTATTTTCCAAGAAAATCTAAAGTAAATTGTTAGATGCAAGAAAAGCTAATCAAATCCTCAAGGGAAGAAGAATAAGTATATTCTTTATCATTAAGAGGGAGAAAAGAAAAATATCAGCATCCATTATCTATTCCTAAGCAAAGAAGATCAAAAATTGCTTCTCAACTTACCTAGATCTCCCGATGCCAAATCGCAGATGCAGTCGTGAATCACGAACGGACCCTTCTCTCTCGCGCAGGTCTGCTCTTGCGGTCTCGCCGTCTTGCGTGAATAAGATGCGAAGCCTTCCCTCTCGAGTCTCGCCGAATCGCAGTCTTGTGCGAATTTAGTTCGCTGTTTTAGGTTGTTACTTCGGCTGGTTAGGGCAAAGGGGGGGCAAACTGGCAAAATAATTATTTTAGAGGTGGTTAAGTTACCAAATTGCCCATCTATAATAAATAAATAAAAAAAAGGGGGTGGGGAGGCAATTGCCCCCCCTTAATACCTAACAGTTCCGCCCCTATGTTGCATTATTTTAGTTTGCATTTTTAATATTTTTTTCATGCATGCATATGAATTTAACTTTAATCACCATAAAAAATTATGAAGCATGTATTTGTACACACTACTAAAAGCTTAAATCTTCAAGAGAAGAGTTTGTGAGAAAAGGGAGAAACAATGTAGGAAAAAAAAGGCAAGATTTGGCAAAGTTCGAATTGCAGGTTTAACATCATTCACTTATCATGACTTAAGTTTATAGTGATAATTTCATTGATGGCCAACCTATGTATTCTTATTAGTACTAAATCTAGGATTGAGAATATGCTCAGATGCTTTAGTACTTTTGAATCAAATTAATTATTTCTACCATCTTACTTGATTTAGCATGAAGTTAGCATTGCAATTTATGAAGTTCTCATATTTGGCTGGCGTAATATATCATAAATAAATTAAATTATAGAACTATAAATGCAAAATAATTTTACATCCTTGATTCAATAATCATTGTCTACATTAACTAATTTCATTTTTTTTAGGAAAGATGGAAGTGATTTTAAAATGCATTAAATGTCTAGAGAATTAATTAATGTTGGCTTAAATGTTGGAGGAATTAGCTAATGGATCAGTTAAAATTAATGAAGAATGCATTTTAAGACATTTGTGCCTAAGCTTATAAAGGAGTAGAAGCATGTTCAAGAGGTTAAAAGAATGAAAATTTAAATAGAATTAAAATTCAAATTTACCTCCTAAGAGAATTTAAATATATATTTTTATGCATTTTTTGGGCTAGATACATTTGTACTCCTTAGAAGAAAATATTTTTTTTTTTCGATTAAAGAGAGATTAATTTCATCAAACTCAAAATAAATAAAAAATAAAGTGAAATTTTGGTTACATAATATGATCAGAAGACTTTTGTAACAAAAGCGATGGATAAAAATGATCAAAACTTATTTTCTCTCTCCTCTTCCTCTCCCTTTCCCTCTCTTCTTCCACGGCAAGCTACACAAATGGAGGAGTGCTTAGGATTTGTAATTTTATATATATATATATATATATACTATTAGTAACTTAGCACCGCAGCACTCCGAACAAGAGTCGCAACATCGTACCTTGAATTCAGAGTTATTGCAAAACAAAGACTCAAATGTGGAGGCAGTGTTTTCAGGCACTGCTATGCTCTTAAGCTAGTGCTGCAACGATCGAAAGTACAATGTCAAAACGTTCTAGTTCAAACAAAAATTAAATTTAATTTTTTCTAAATATTTTTATATTTTGATTTGTTACAATCCTTAAGTGACCCTTTCACAATTGAATCTTTCAGAGCCTTTGACTTGAGTATGGTTAGCCACTTTGTTCATAAAAGTCCAAACATTGTCTTTATGGATACCCATATCCCCAAAAAGATTTAGGGCCTCCAATTAACTTAATCAATGAATCCTATGCATTATCTTGATGGAAACGAGTTAGTAGAGATCCAACATATTAATTACTGGCTACTTCAATTAACCAACTAGTCAATCATAACTATGTTTGGCCCAAGACTAACCTTTAATAGGTGATATTTATAAAACTATATTTATCCTTTAGATTAACCAACTTAAGTAAATATATATTTCATGAAAGGAAATTGTCCCTTCAATTTACCCAACATAACCTATTTGTACCTAAATGGTTCGAACATGATAAATTGACTTTGAACATCAAATTAATTAAATCAACTAAACGTTGAGCTTTCATAACATGATAATGACGTTAACGAACATTGGCCAACCAATATTGACCATAATTGATCAAATGACTCAATTGACCCATCGAGGAAAGCATAAACTTTTCAAAGTGGATAAGCGAAACTAAGTGACCGAATTGGATCAAACCATTTTGTGGAAATCTAGAATATGTTATTAGAAAAGTAACCCTAACTTTGTCCAACACAATTAACCTATTGATTTAGCCATATGGGTCAACATGTCCCATTTGGACTCAATGATATTAATGTCATTTAAAATTCAAAATGTCCATTGAAAAGAATTAAATGTTCCATGTAATAGCAAATAGAGGATAGTAACTTCTTGAAAATTCAATTAAACCGTAGATAACTATTGATTAAATTATAATAGAAGTTTATTAGGTATAGTACACTTAGCCAATGGGATTCTCCCATAGTGAACTACAAGTACTATACCAATTTCATCACCTAAGGCCCCAAGGCATTTCCACTACAAGAAAATTGAGTATTTTTGAAGGAAATTTTTGAAGCTTCCGGCGGATTTTCAGTGAAAATGTTTTCGACGGTAAATTGAGCATCAAAAAACTTTTCCTTCCAAAAAAAATCCGTCGGAAAGGTATTCAGGAGGTTGTCCGGCGGAATAACTTTGCCGGAATAACTAAAAAATGGTTTAGAACCCACCCGCTCATATTCACACCCAGCCTGCGTAGCCTATTCGCCCGCACATAGCGGGCCTGTCTGCTTATCCATCCCGCGACCGCATAAGCCCGTCCGCGCCCAGCGGCCTGCCTGCTTAGCTATCCAGCGTCCGTAACCACTTATTTAAATTAATATTAAAGTTATTAAATTAATAATGAATTAAAATATGATATAAAATTATTAATTAATAAAATTACAAATATATAATCTTTTTCAGAAATTGTTAAAATCCACCGAAAAATTTGACGGAAAAAAATCCGTCGGAAAGCCGTTAGTAATCCGCTGGAAAATGTTTCTGAAAATCCGTCAGAAGTATTTCATCTTTATCCATCGGAAAACTGTCGGAAAATTTGTCGGAAAATGGACCGCTAGAAATTATGACGGTAATTGAATATTTTCCTGTAGTGTTCCCCATTCATTGATCAAGCTATATGGAAGCTAACTAGGGACCCTAACCATGAAATTTGCTATGGTTAAGCCCTAGTGAAGCTCTATTCATGACTATAAATAGACCCCATAGGCCTAGAGTAAGAAAAGGGTCTCCACTAAATCCCCTAAGCTTCTTAAGGCATTCCTAAGTCTCTAGTTCTCATAAATTGCCACTGGAATGCTCAATCCATAAGCTGACCCAAAGTAATTTTTTTAGTTTTAAGTCTCCGATCAATCCAACTATCCTTAAGCCAAGCATATGTAGGATTCACCTTAGCAACTATGAATGATCCATTTCATTGAGCACTTTAGCTCATGCAAGTATAATTCTCAAACTCTTGTTTTCCTTGAAGAGTTTTGGTGGTTAGTGCTTGAGTTTGGGTCACTATAGCCTCAATTATTTTAAAATTTTTGGAGATTTTTTGGTCTATCAAATAATTTTAAAATGCTAATTTAAACTATTTTTTTATTAACTTTCACTATTTAAGTGGAATAAAAAATTCTAATAAAATTTTGGGATAATGCTTAAGATTTTCCCTTTACCTTTCCAAGGGTGGATTTAGTCATCCGCATAGCCTGAATTTTCCAAGTGGTTTTTTTCTATAAGCAAAATTACTATTTTACAGTTGAACATTCATATAGCCCCAACAAGCTTCCCATTGGCTTATCTCACTAATTTAAGCATACGTTTGAGCCATACTTTATCTATGACTTGATTTTTAAACACCCAATGAATTCGGCCGTTGAAAAAGCTTGTCATGGGTTATTGATATGTATAATTAGATAAATATTTACCATAGGACTTTTAAACTTTTACAACTTGCATTGTTAAGTACCTATTTTTCTTTCCTTTATTTTATTTTATTTGAAAATAAAATAAAATATGTCTGATATATTAAAATAATTTATTTTTATATTTTATTATTTTAAATGATTTGATTTCTACGGCATTGGCGGGTCAATGACATTTACTAGCCACGTGATAATAGCCATGGTAGTCAATGAAACTGGAGGTCACCATAAAGAAATAATTCAAAAAAATAAAATGCAACAACAATATCAAGGTTTTATCCACTACATAGGATCAACTACATGAATCCAAATTCTCATTAAGACAAAGTCATTTCAAGTCTATCTCTATCTTATTTTTTTAACATAGATTAGATCTAATACATCTACCCTCCTAACGGAATTATTATAAGGCTAAAGTTTTATGTGACATGAACCCTTTTAAAAAACAAAATAAACAAATGAAAATAAAAAATGAATACAATGACCTCTTATAAAGGTTTTTCCTCCCAAGTATTTCAAATATTGTGCCATTGGTGTTTCAGCGCTGCGAACATACGGCATCATGCGCTGATTATTCTCTCTGGACTTCTTCGTTTGAGTTGAGGATGACATCCCTTACTTGTTTGGAAATTATCTTTCAATATAACTCCTTTGAGGCATACTTTGTTCTATGACTTGATTTTAGAACTCCCCCATTCTATTGGGCCATTGAAATAACCGTCATTTTGGGAGCTCGTCATGTGTTATTGATATAATAAGATAAATACATTATACTTTTTAATTTTAACAACTTGCATTGTTTTGTAGCTGTTTACTTTACATTTTCTTTTTTTATTTTATTTTAAATTCTATTTTATTTTGTTTTAACATAAAATAAAATATGTCTGACCTAGTAAAATAATTTTTATTTGTTTTTCCTTAATTTTAAATAGTTTTATTTATAAAATAATGATGATGGTCATCAGCAAATCAATCTATAGTTTTGAACAACAACGTGTTTAGGGTTTGATGGTATATCGAGCTCACGAGTCGAGCTCAAACACGATTTCAGGTTTGATAGCTTATCTAGCTCAAATAGACCTCCGCTCGACTCGTCAACACGTCGAGCAGCTCACGGAGGTGACCAGTCTGGAAAACGAAATATCAATTTTGACGGGCGGGATGACAAATTGAAGGCCAGGCGGGAAAACCAAAACAAAGGAGTTCACGTGTTGTTGGACGGTGAAACTCGGAATGATGATGGTGCTCAGGATGACGGAGCTCGCGTGCTGCTAGTGGGGGCTCGTGTGCTGCTAGGCTGATCGGGATGGAGCTTGACGACTGAGCTGGACGAGCCACTCGACGTCAGACGTGCTCGAGCTAGAGTTCATCTTTTGAGCTCGGCTCGAGTTTTTATTTGAGCTAGGTATTTGACTGTCAAGCTCGACTAGAACACCCCCTAACTCGAACTCGACTCGACTCATTTGTAGTCCTAAATAAAGTAATGATTGAAATTTTATGTGAGATATATATATCCTTTTAAAACACTAAATAATAAATGAAAATTAATAATGATTCCTATAACTCATAAGCTTTTTCCTCCCAATTATTTTAAATATTGTCTCATTGATGTTTCAGCGCTACGAACAGGAACTTTTATTTGGTCTGGTGAACGTACGCTCCGCTACGAGCTCAATGTTCGATGGAGCTCGTGTGATGCTAGGCTGCTCGGGATGGAGCTTGACGAAGGAGCTCGAGACGGAGCTGGACGAGCCACTCGTCGTCAGACATGCTCGAGCTAGAGTTCATCTTTTGAGCTCGACTAGAGTTTGAATTTGAGCTAGGTATTTGACAGTCAAGCTCGAGTAGAACATCCCCTAGCTCGAGCTCGACTCGACTCATTTGCACTCCTAAATAAAGTAATGATTGAAGTTTTATGTGAGATATATCCTTTTAAAAAATAAAATAATAAATGAAAATAAATAATGATTCCTATAACGGTATAACCCATAAGCTTTTTCCACCCAAGTATTTCAAATATTGTCTCATTGATGTTTCAGCGCTACGAACAGACGGCTTCACGCACAGATTATTCTTCCACCGAATTTTAAAAAGGATCAACATTTATGAGGGAATTAGCAAAAAAGATCATTAAGTAATCATATATATATATATATATATATCTAACACCCAAGCTTCTCTATTTACTTTTCAACAACCTGAAAATACTTGCCGTAATCAAAATTAACACTATGTTGTCATTTCGTCAAACACAAACCCCGACCCTGTCTTTCGAAAATGTCTACTTCGCTTACATCGCCTCTTCCTCTCTCAGTCAGTTCTTCCCTGCTCGCTTAGTTTGTTGTTCCTTGCTCAATATGTTCTTCTCCAAATTATTCTCTTATTTACCTTATTTGTTAACCCTATTTAGATCAGAAATGTTTTTGGCCTCCCCTCTCTGATAGATCAGCTAGGTTTGCCCTTAGAATCTCCATTTCATTAACTAGGTTAGATGTTCTTTTTCTACATTTAGAACTTGACCAAAATGAAGACTTATTCAATGAAAAAATTTTCAATCCATTAGGAGTTGGAGTGTAGGACCTTGCAAGTTGCTGCAACCATTGCAACCAACTAACATTCATTGCACCCTTAGTTGTTTGGACGTCAGAGAATTTGAGGGTGCAAATCGATCTGCAAGTCGACTAGGTTTGCCGTTAAATCCATTAAGAGCAGGAGAACCTGCAAGTTGTTATTTCAAAATCAATTTAAATTTTAAGGAATGAATTACTTTATATTGATCAAAGTTTAAATGCTTGTATCTTTCGTCAATAATGACCCTTTGTAGATGTTTTGAAGAAGTATTCATTTTATTTCTCATATGATTTTGTTGACTGTATTTACAATTTGGGCTTTATTCTACAATTGTATAATTTTTTAAATTTGGGACATGAGTATTGCAAATCTGGATCCAAATATTATGATTTTGAATATAACAAATATTACTATTATTACATATCTATTTTGTTTACCCTGCTTACTAACCTTTTAGGTCCATAAGATCACTTGCACTATAAATCAACTCAAGATTGGGTAGATTACAGTTGAGTTTGTCTCTAACTTAAATTTGTACCTCTTATCTTTCTTAAGTCATGTATCTGGTGGACCCCAGGAAAAGTAACCTTGAACACACACACTGAGGGGTAGAATTTTGGTAAGTTAAAGTATTCTCTATTTTGAGCTAATCGTACAAGACGATTTCAAATCATACTAGCTGATCAGTTAAAAATAGAAACCCTAATTAGGCTTCCTTGTTTTAAGAGTGATTAAATTAATCATACTGGATTATCCATATTGTCCAGAACTAACAGTTTAGATTGTGAAAATAGCAGTCAAACGTAATTTAAAAAATATTTTAATTTTTAAAATTTGTACTAATCATACAAGATGATGCTGATCATCCTGGATGATTTGGGACAATCATTCCTAAATTAGTCCTGTGATTAGGAGAATAATCATTGTAAAAGATAATTTATTATGATCATCATAGATGATAGAGAACATATTTGGTACGATAAGGGATTGCCAGCTATTGTACCATATGAATACCATAATTTTTTAACTAATCGTCTAGGATGATGTACCCCTATAGTATTGGATGACAAAGAAGTGAATGGGATGATAAGGCACCACCAGGTATCGTACTAGATGAAGTTTAACACTTTAATACTAATCATCTTGGATGATACATGTATCATACAAGATGATCAGCATAATTCTCCTAAACTAATCATACAAAGCAATGCCATTCGACCTGGCTGAATGGGTTATTTTGTACTAATTATACAGGATCATTCTGGATGATCAGTTGCATAGAATTGAAAATTAGGATTTCTTTTGGAGGCTCTTTATTTAAGCAATTATATTAACCCTTGAGTTAATATTTTGATGTGGAGTTGATCCAAGAGAGAGCTTAGAGAAGGAAGAGGGAAAGCTTGAGAGGGAGAGATCTTTATGAGGGAGAGTTTGTGAGGGAATCAAAAAGGTTGCTCCAAGCAAGGTGTTCATCATCTTCTTTGAGGTTCTTCACTGGTTCCTTGGTGGCTCTAAGGAGATTTTCTTCAACATTAGATCCATTGCCTACTCCAGGAAGGAGTAAAAGGATTCAAGGTTCTAAGCCCCACCATGTCAGTGGAAAGATTTTGTAAGAGCTTCTTCGCCTTGAAGTGGGAGCGAAAGGAGAGTCACTTAAGTTTAGTGCACTACTTAGAGAGAGAGCCTCCAAGGAGTGAACATAAGTTATATTTGATTAAACCAGTATAAATTTTGATGTATTCTTTGTTTTTACTTTCATCACATTTTTTTTTGCAATTTTATGTGATTTGTTATGTGATTGAAATATCTGATTGTATTATTATTATAAAAATAAATTTTCTTTCGCATCAAGAGTTATTATTTTGTTTTAAAATATTTAAAAAGATCAAAAGATTTCCTATTTATTTAAGATTTTTTAAAACTACCAATTTATCGCTATCCTTTTGGTTAGCCTTGGGCTAGTTTATTAGAGTTTAACAACCCTCACAAACTTCAAGCAGTATGAGAGCAGGATTTATAAAATCAAGTTTTAAAACACTTTTGAATTTTAATCCATGGCTAACTTTGAAAATATAAATACTACAAAAGGTTATTCAATTACTAGACCACCTCTTTTTGATAATTTACCTTTTGATTTTTGGAAGATTTATATGTCTACCTTTTTATAATCACTTGATTATCGTTTGTGGATGCTTATTAGGGATGGTTATTCTGCACCTCTTAGATTAGTAAATGGTGTTAAAACTAAAATTCTTTTCTCTAATTAGAGAACTGATGATAGAGATTTAGCAGTACTGAATACTAAGTGCTTGAACTATTTTTATGTACCTTAAAATTGAAGACTATATATGTATTTCCACTTGTTTCACTAGATAAGAAATTTGGGATAGATTATGCATAGCATATGAAGGTACAAACAAAGTTAAATAATTTAGATAGAACATTCTTTTGCATGACTAAGAACTTTTTTGCATGAAACCTAGTGAATCTACTTATGAGATGTATACTAGGTTTATACAAATTATTACATCCATACGTGCCTTAGGAAGAGAACTAATAAATTATAAAAAAAAGTTAATAAAATTCTGAGATGTTTATCTTCTTCATTTGATACAAAAATTATTGTCATTACTGAATTTAGTACGATCTAGATGAATTATCATATATAATATGATTGAATAATTTTACCATAATTATACCCTTAATCACAGGATCATATGATTGTCCTAAATCATCCAAGATAATGTATATAATCCTATATAATTAGAAAAAAATTTAAAATTTAAAATATTACCTAGATTATGATTGGCGACTATTTTCGTCATTTAAGATGATCATTCTAGACGATATGGATCATCCAGTATGATTAGTTTAATCACTTATAATTAGTCTGATACCTTAATCCGGGATTTTATTTTAAGTGATCGTCCAATACGATCTTAAATTATTCTATATGATGTGGTTAAAAATAGAAAAATCTCTAACTCACATAATTTCTCCCCCTAATTGTGTGTGTGTTTGTGTCTAGGTTTATTTAGCTTGGGGTCCACTATGTTCAAGATTTGACTCAAAAAAGATAAAAAGTATATTAATATGAAATTACAAGAAGACTCAACTATAATCTACCCAATCATGAGCTGATTGGCATTTTTAAGTGATCTTTATGGACTTGAAAGATTAGTAAGGCAAAAAAAAAAACATATTCAATTATATTAGTGGTAAATAAATAATAATATTTATTATCATCAAAATCAAGGTATTTGGATCTAGATTTACAACATTTATAGCATATCATGCATACATTTCACTCTTCTTTTCATAAGATGGGACCTAAACCTGTTTGGGTCCCAAATGTAATATTTGATGATTTTGTAGGGTTGCAATCACAGAAGGCCTCCTGAGAGTGTGTTATATATGGACAACCTATGTTTAAGGCATATAAATAGAGATACAAATTAATTCATTTATTTGGAGGCCAGGGGAGGAGGCAAGATAACACTTAGAGGTAACACCACCAGGAGAGTGATGGGGATGGGTATAATTGGAAACTCTAAACATTTCATCATTGAACATGTTTTACTAGTTGATGGATTTAAACATAAGTTTCTTGGTATCAGTCAGCTATGTGTTAAAGGCTTTAGTATAAAATTTTTGTCTACTAGCTACATAATAAGTTTTAATAACAATATTATTTTGTAGGGAAAAAAAGATTAATAATGTCTACATGCTTGATTTAAATTATATTAAATATGATATTGCTCTTTGCTTAAAAATTGTTGTTGATTAATCTTGGTTGTGGTATAGGAGATTAAATCATACAAGCATGAAACCCCTTACGAAGATCACCCAAAAAGACTTAGTGGTAGGAATTTCCCAACTATAGTTCACAAAAGACCATCTGTGTGATGCATTTCAATTAGCGAACTAAGTCAAATCCTCTTTCCACTAAGTTAAAGACATTAGTATTATCAAACCCTTAGAAGTCCTACACATGGATCTCTTTGGACCTATCAGCACTACAATCTTAGGAAGGAAAGTCTTTGGGTATGTGATTATTGATAATTATTCAAAGTTTATTTGGGTTAAATTCCTATCTTATAATAATGAATCATTCGAGGAGTTTATGTATTTTTCCACTTGGATTCAGAGGAAGCTAGGTTGTGAAATTCTAACCATTCATAGCGATAATGGTGGAGAAATTGAGAATAAAAGTTTTGCATCTTTCTATAAGGGGTAAGGGATAGATCATAACTTTTCAGCATCTTGAACCCCTTAAAATAATGGGATAGCTGAAAGAAAGAATAGGACCCTGGTAGAAGCTACAAAAGCCATATTAGCTAAATACTCACTTCCAAAATACTTTTGGGCAGAAGCGATGAATATAACATGTTTTGTTTTAAATAGGGTGAAAGTTATATCAAAACTGAATAAGACACCCTATGAAATTTTGAAGGGTAGGACACCCAACATCTCTCACCTCCACGTATTTAGATATAAAATGTTCATTCTGAATATTTGGAAGTCTCAACTAGGAATGTTTGACCCAAAATCTAATGGAGTGTTTCAAGGTTACTTGAGTGTTGGGAAATCATATAGAGTCTTCAATAAAAGAATGCTAGTAGTTGAGGAGGCCACTCATGTTGTGTTTGATAAATCTGATAATTTTGAAGAGTCTAGGGTAGAAGAAGAGGAGGTTATATAATTCACCCAAAGATTAGAATCTGCCAATTTGGAGGAAAGGTTAGACCATAAAAACACTTTGTCTAAAAATGGAGATATTCTTTGAGTCATCTTAAAGAACTGGTCTTAGGAGACCAATCTGAAGGTGTTAGAACTAGGCATAGACTTAGAAAAGAAGTAAACCAATTAGCCTTCAGTTCAATGACTAAACCCACCATCATAAATTAAGCTTTATGTAAAGAATTATGGATCTTAGCCATGTAAGAAGAACTGAATCCATTTATAAGGAATAATGTTTGGGAGCAATTTGAAAGACATAAGGACTAGAGTATGGTTGGATCTAAATGGGTTTTCAAAATAAAATAAATGATTCTAGAGTAGTAGCGAGGTAAAGAAAGATTGGTGGCTAAGGGAAATAATCGAATAGAAGAGATTGATTTTGAAGAGAGTTTTTCCCTTATAGCTAGATTGGAAGCTATTAGAGTGTTACTAGCCTTTGCTTATTTTAAGGGATTCAAACTATATCAAATGAATGTCAAGTGTGCCTTTATGAATGGGTGTTAAAAGAAGATGTGTATGTTGAATAACCTCCAGGTTTGAAAAACTCATAATTTATTAATAATTTTTTCAAATTAAAAAATGTATTATATAGGCTAAAATAAGCACCCAGGGTATATTATGAAAGGCTAAGCACATTCCTACTAGAAAGATCTTTTATTAAGGGGAGCGTAGACACTACCCTATTTTTAAAAAAGGTAGGAGATGAATTATGTATTGTTCAAATTTATGTTGATGATATTCTATTTAGATCTTCTGATAAAAAATTATGTGATGAATTCTCAAAAAAAAGAGTAAGGAATTTGAAATGAGTATGATGGGAAAACTGTCTTACTTTTTACGAATTAGTATAAGGTAGAAGGATGATGGAACTTTTTTTAGTCAATCAAAATATATTAAGGATATACTTAAGAAATAAGAAATGGATAAAGCCAAGACAATCTACACTCCCATGAGTTCCACTATTTAGTTAAATAATGATTCAAATAGAAAATATGTTGGTCAAAAGAAATATAGAGGAATAATTGGATCACTTCTTTACTTGACTACTAGAAGACCTGATATTATATTTAGTATTTGTCTCTATTTTAGATTTCAAGCAGATCCAAAAGAGTTCCACTTGACTGCTGTTAAGAGAATTCTTAGGTATCTCTTAGAAACCCCTGAATTAGGAGTATGGTATCCTAGGCTAAATAACTCCTTTGAAATTATAAGATATTCTTATTCATATTTTGTGAGATGTTGAGTTGATTAAAAAATACTATCAGAACTTATCAATTCATAGGACAGTCCTTTGTCTCCTGGTCCAATAAAAAATAGAACTTAGTTATCCTGTCCATTGTTGAAGCTGAGTACATTACATTAGAAAGTTGTGTGGCTTAAGTCCTCTTGCTAAATCATCAAATTTTAAATTTAGGTTTACCTGTAGACATAATTTTAATCCTCTGTGATTACACTAGTTCCATCTATATTTCAAAGAATTCAATCCAACACTTCAGGACCAAAAATATTAACATAAGACATCACTTCATTTGGTACCATATTACTAAAGGAGATAGAGCTACGCCGTATAGTCACTCAAAACTAACTTGTTGATATCATTATAAAACCACTATCCTTTGAAACCTTTAGCATCTTAAGAATAAAATTAGGTATCATAGATATTAATGCTTGAATTGCTACTTTCTATTTTATGATATTTCTGTTTTTATTTTATTTGCATGTCTAATTTTACTTATGTACTTCTATTTTTTATTTTTCATTTTCCTGTTATTTTTTCATTCAATTTTTTTTTAAAATCAAATCAATGGTGACTACTGGTATTGATTTCTTAAAATCATATTTTTGCTTTGCTTTTATTTTGAAAATCTATAAGTAGTTATTGACTTCTCTAAATTAGTTAAGAGAAGAAACATCGATGATTGTCTCTCGTCCTTTCTCTTTTAGTGATATATTTTCCTATTTGAAGATAAATCTATTTTAAATTCAAAGTTAGACTATAAAATTGAGATCTTTCTATCTTCTTATAGTATTCCATCTCATATGAATAATGCTCAAATTCATTAAATCACTTCCAAGATTTATCATTCAAGTTTTTGTATTTATCATATGGATATGATTCTGATTTGTGGTCTATTATTCCTTATATTACAGAGTAGGTTTTCTTCTCTTATAACTGAAAGATAATATCACAACTGAGAGTCTTTGAAGGTGTTGAAAGGAAGCTAGGACAAGAAGTACAACATGAACTAAAAAAAAAGATGCGCAATGACTGCCAAGTGATTATATGATACATCAAAATATATCCCAAAATCTAAAGATGTGCAAAGTGCGTCAGATAATTGAAAAAGATGCATAAAACGAGCCCACAAAAAGAAGATTTCTTCTCTTTCAAACCTTTAAATCTTAGAAGAATTCATGTGCCACTTGATATCTTCAAACACTTATCTTTTTGAACTCATGATTATGATTAATTACTTTGTTATATTATTATATCAGATATTTTTTTGAAATAAACTTTTGAACATATCACTTTTCTTATCTTATTTGTTTTCTGAATTAGAATTCTATCTTAAAAAGATTTTTAACCTGTAAGGAGTCTAAGTTAGGATTAACACGATCAATTTTCTACTCCTTCCAGATTTCAGCATTATTAATTCATTTTTTGCTAATTTTTAATTCACTCACAAGGAAAATTTCTCATTTACTAGAGTTGGTCAATTAAAAAAACTTTTATTTTTGATTTATAGTTGGTTTTTGTTTTCTTTTGTGTTGTTTTATGTTCTTTATATACTTTTATTTTTGTCTTAAAAATTCATGATCATCACTTTTCATATTCTATTTTTTTTCTATTTTGTTTTCATCATCCAGGACGATCTACATCATCTTATATGATCAGAATAAAAAATATGCCTCTTTGATTATAGCACATCTAATGGTTGATCTACACAAATTATTGATGATCGTCCCTTATGATTTGTACATAGTACTGGACGATACACGTGGTAGAAATGGTTGGATGATTTAAATGTTGTTAGGCTGATTCATTATTACACATCATCCTACATGATCCACACATTTGTCCTGTACAATCCATTTAGTCAAAGATCGTACAGGATGACTCCTCAAGATGACCACTTGTGTCTAATCGTCCTGGATGATATTGTACCATCCTGTATAGTTTGTCCAACTTTTTTAACGATCATCTGGATGAATTAATTTCACCTGATCATCCTGGATAATCAAAATATCATCTTAGATGATTTGGCTGATGTTATTTAAAAAACACAAATCCTTTATTTTATTCACTCCATTTCTTTGTCACTCCTTCCTTCTCCTCTAAAACTCAGATCCTTTACAACTACTGGAGGCAAGCACTCACAACAAATTGTAAGAAGTTCTTCTCAACATCAGGTTGATCTGAGATTTGTTGAGGCAGCAGATGAAGAAGCCTACCACAAATATAAGGAGGCTGAAATTACACCCTCCAAAATCATCAATCAGTAAAAAATTCACTTTTAAGTATTACCCTTCTTTGCTAACACCACTCTAAATTTCCTTCTAACTCTTGCATATCCTCTTTGTTCTGAACTACTCGAGTTATTTGTGAGCTTGTGTATCAACAATGATTGCAATATCCTTCATTTATATGTCAATAGGCATGCTGTAAAAATCACCTATGTAGACATTCATGCTTTTTTAAATCTTTCTACTAATGTTGAACAAATCCATATTTTAGATCCAAATCCTAAATTTGATTGGATTCCTATCAACAATACCCTTAGGGGATTAAATAATAACTTCCATGTTGGCTAGGTCAGCACTTTAGTTCAGGATGCTCGCATCATCTAGTATATACTTAAAAATACTATCATTCCTAAAATTGGTGATCAACTCAACATCATACCTATCCTTCCTCTTTCTACTTATTTTATAATGGCTCAGATAGACTTTAATGCAGTTGATCTTCTAATTCGCTATCCTTCTAATTTAATCCGACCCCACGTAGTGGGATAAAGGCTTGATGTTGTTGTTGTTGTAGAGATCCCAAACATAAAAGAATTCCCTATCTAGCCTTAAGACACGTCATAGCATTTATCATAAAATGCAAGTACACCTTCCAATTTCCTACACTTTCGGATCAGCTTCAAGTCTTCTACTCTAATGCTTCCTTCCATGTTATCCAAAGTGCTTCTCACCGCCAGGCTCGCTACCGAGAAGCAGATGAATATGATGAAAGTCCCATAACCATTCCTGTACTTGTTCCTCTTCGCCATCAATCACATATAGATCAGCTGGTTGAGAGTTTTGATTAGTGGGAGGCAAGGTTTGACTCAAATGTAATTGCATAGGAGCAG
Source organism: Dendrobium catenatum (assembly GCF_001605985.2). NCBI lineage: Eukaryota > Viridiplantae > Streptophyta > Magnoliopsida > Asparagales > Orchidaceae > Dendrobium > Dendrobium catenatum. The sequence goes on from NW_021319089.1 coordinate 192,945, forward strand.
CAGCATACAACAGATGTTGCTTGTTTTGAAAACTATGTCACCTAACAGCAGCAGCATGACCTGGACATTGCCTTGTTTACCGACCAATTTAGCTCCCTTTATTGTTACTTTTAGTAGCCACCACCACCACCTCCACCTGATTAGGGTTTCTCTTTCTACTAGTTTGTTTATGATTGTTTTTGTATTTGTTCTAATCCTCTTTTTTGTATTTTGTTATGTTTAGTATTTTTCTAGTTTCTTCCTTCTTGTGATGTCAAAAGCGGGAGTAGCGTGTTTTTTTACTTATATTTTTTAGTGGAATTTGCTTTATTTTATTATTATTTTATCTCATTTTATTATTTATTTAATTTAAATAAAAAATAATCCTTGCTTGATCTGAACCTTTTAGCAACAATGTTTATCATCATAAAAAGGTAAGATAGTTGCAAATCTGGATCCAAGCATTGTGATTTTGATGATAACAAACATTATTATTTTTTCTTTACCACTACTACTGTTGCATATTTATTTTTTTTCCCTACTTACTAACCTTTCAGGTCCATAAGATCAATTTCAATACAAATTAGCTCAAGATCGAGTAGACTAGGATTGACTCTATCTGTAACTTAAATTTTAGTGTACATATTATCTTTCTTGAGTATAGTCATATTTATGGTGGATACCAAGCTAAGTAACCTTTCATACATACACTAAGTGAGAGAATTTTTATATGTTAGAGAATTCTCTATTTTTGACCAAATCATATAGAACAATCTTAAATCGTACTGGACTATCAATTAAAAAAAGAAATCCTACAGATGATCCCTATCATCCAAGATAATCAGTTCATATTATGAAAATAGCCGCCAACCATAATTTTGGAAATATTTTAATTTTCAAACTTTGTACAAATCATACAAGACAATGTTGATCATCCTAGATTATTTGAGATAGTCATTTCAAAATTAATCCCATTATTAAGAGAACAATTATGGTAAAATATAATTCAATATGATCATACTAGATGTTTAGTGACAATCTTCCTAGATGATAGATCAAATGTTTGGTATAATAAGAGATCGCTAGTTATCATCTCAAATGAATGCCATAATTTTTTAATTAATCATCCAGGATAATATACCCCTATCATATTGGACGATAGAGAAGTGCATGAAACTATAAGGCACCACCAAGCATCATACTAGATGAAGTGCAATACTTTAATATTAATTGTTCTGGATGATATTTGTATCGTACGGGATGATCAGCCTACTTCTCTTGAACTAATCATATAGAGCAATGTAATTCATTCTGGATGAATAGGCTATTTTGTACTAATCTTATAGGACTATCCTTTGATCATCTTAGATGATGATTTGCGCAGAATTAAAATTAGGGCTTCTTTTAGAGGCTCTCTATTTAAGTAATTGTATTAACCCTTGGATTAATTTTTTTCTATGGAGTTGATCAAAAAGGAAGCTTAAAAAAGGAATAGGGAGAGCTTAAGAGGGAGATATGCTTATGAGGGGGAGTTTTTGAGTGAATCACAAAGGTTTCTCCAAACAAAGTGTTCGTTGTCTTCTTGGAGTTACTTCACTAGTTCCTTGGTGGCTCTGAGGAGATCATCTTAAGCATTATTTTTAGGTTCTTTTCATACTCCTAGAGGGTGTAAAAGGATTCCCGGGTTCTCTGCCTTGTCCATGAAGGAGTAAAAGGATTGAAGGTTCTCAGTTTCATCGTGTCAGTGGAAAGATTTTGTAAGGGCTTCTCCCCTTACTGTGGGAGTAAAAGGAGAGTCACTACAGTTTAGTTTAAGACTTTGAGAGAGAGAGAGAGAGAGAGAGAGAGAGAGAGAGTCTCCAAGGAGTAGACGTAAGTTAGATTTGACCAAATCACTATAAAATTTAGTATGTTCTTTCTTATTACTTTCACTGTAATTTATTTTTGCACTTTTATGTGATTTATTCTTTGATTGAAATATCAAATTATATTTTTATTGTGAAATTATTTTTCTTCTGCATCAAGAGTTATTATTTTATTTTAAAATATTTAAAAAGTTTAAAAAGATTTTCATTTTGTTTAAGATTTTTTAAAACTACCAATTCACCCCCTATTACAACACATTGCTCGTGAGTTTATGTTTTCGATGATAACAAATATTATGGATCACATCTTTATGTTTCATAATATTTTTTATTTTATACTTATTTTGTGTGTATACTAACATTTAAGGAAATCATACTCCAGACTGTCAAAGGTTTCAAGACATATTAGATTATGATTTCTTATAATGAATTCTATAATTTTTTTAATTTTTATTGAGTCTGAGAGAGTATGATTATAATTAGGTAACCATGCACATACACATTGGGAGAGATTAAAAACTTATATTTTATAAACTAATTATGCTGTATAATTTTTGGATTGTACGAGATGATTTTCCCTAAATGTTCCTCCATAATGGAGTTAATCAAATCATACCTTAGAAATTTTCTTTACAGTATTCATACTATATGAAATTACTTTCATGCAGATGACATCTAGAGTATGAAATGGGCTTTTCCATGTTCGTACCATACGAAGCATGATTTGATTTAACTAGTTCATATTATACGATGTAGTATTCGTACATATGACAACAAGAGTATGAAATGAGTTCATACATAATTGTACCGGCCAAACATGCTCAGTTTTTGAACTGTTCATACAATACAATGTCAGTTCTTATAGACGAATTTGAACTATTCGTACGGGATAATATACATTTTGTAGGGACAATGAAAGTGAGTTCATACCAGTTAGTACAATCAAATTTTAATTGTTCGTACGGGCACTATGCATTCAAATGAACAATTTGTATGAGACAATATGTGATCGTACATTATGATTGAAGGATATATTTCTTGCAATCTATAGTTTTTGGTTGGTTTTTCATGTCTTTTATATATAAGGAGTCCTAAAAATTGTCACTGAACACCTTTATTGTTAATTTCTCGTGAGAGTGGTCTTTAAGTGTGAACGTTTAGGCTAGATGGTGAGAGTAAAGTATGAGAGATCAACTGAGGGGGAGTTATGAGGGATTCATAAGGTTTCCCAAAGAAATGATCTCTTTGTCTCCTTCAAGTTTCTACCCATCTAATATGGAGGTTCTTACGTGAAGTTCTTCAACATTAGTCGCGGGTTCTCTGCCTCCAATAGGAGGGTGAAAAAAGATAATGGTTCTCTCCCTTCACCAGAGAGGGTGAAAAAGGACGATGATTCTCTGCCTTTACCAGGAGGTTGAAAAAGGATGACGGTTCTCTGCTTTCACCAGGAGGGTGAAAAAGGATGGTCGTTCTATGCCTTCACCAAGAAGGCTAAAAAAGGATGACTGTTCTTTGCCGCATCGGGTTGGTGGGAGAGAGTTTGTAAGGGCTTCTCCGCATTGCTGTGGGAGTAAAAGGAGAGTAACTCTTATTTAGTGCAATACATGAAGAAGGATTCTTCAGGGAGTTGATGTAGGTCTAGTTGAACTGAACCACAATAAAATTTAGAGTTCTTTTATTCTCTTTTATTTTTTGTATTTTTATTTTATGCACTTTAATATTTTGTGGTTGAAAAATCTTTTGTGAGAATCATATTCAAATAACTGCATATTTTAAAGAATCAGAAATTTAATTTTGTAGAAAAAATTTTTTAATCTACCAAGAGATTTTTAAATAATCAATTCACCCCTCTCTTGATTAGTCTTGGGACAGTTGTATTAGGTTTAACATCCTAAACTAACTTTCAAGCATTATGAGAGCCATGTTTCAAAAATTAAGATTTAGTTAACTTTTTTAAAATGATCAGGGCTACTTTTGGAAATCGTAATACACCTGAAGGAAATTCGATCACTAGACCATCTTTATTTGAAACTATTTATTTTGATTTTTTGAAAATTTGAATATCTACTTTCTTGCAATCAATAGAATATAAAAAATGGCATATAATTCAAACTGGCTATTTTGTACCGTCACATATTATAGAGGGAATCAAAACAAATATCTCATTTTCTGAATCGAGTATAGTAGAATAAATTTATGCTCAATTAATTGCTAAATGTATAAATTATTTACTCTATGCTTTCAATTTTGAAAATGATATTAGAATCTCTACCTGCACTACTAGCAAAAAAATTTGGGGTAGTTTATGCACGATATATGAAGGTTCTAGTAAAGTCAAGCAATCTAAGTTGAATATTTTTATGCATGACTATGAACTATTTAGCATGGAACCTTATGAGACAATCTTAGACATGGTTTCTAGGTTTTGACAAAAGTAACATTATTGCAAGCTGTAGGTAGAGAAGTTTTAAACTTTGAAAAAACAAAAAAAAATTTATGATGTCTACCTAAAAAATTTAATAAAATGTCACTGATATAATTGAATCAAAAGATTTGAATGATTATACTATTGATAATCTGATTGGCTTATTCATTGCTCACAAGCAAACTGTGAGTTAAAGACTTTTCGATGTAGGTAAAATGATAGTGCTAAAAACAGAAGACATGGAGGAAAGCAACTCAGTAGATGACGAAAGTAAGGAAAATAGCATCGATAATGAGAAAATTTGAAAGCTACTGAATCGCAAGCATCAATATCAACAAAATGGAAATAAAGATAAAAATGCTAAGGATATTAAGAATTCCTCTAAAGTAATTTTCTTTCAGTGTTGGAAACTCGAACATATAAAAAATGAGAGCCCGAACTTAAAAACTCTCTCTACAATGGTAAAAGGTAAAAAAAAAAATTGCAGTAAGGCCAAATGATAAAAAAAATCACCTATGAAGACCTATCTTCTGAATCATCTGACTAGGAGCAAAATGATGTTTAAAGTTTTGTTTGTGTGTTGCTAATATGTGCATGTATTTTTTTATTTTATGAATATGTTTAATTTTCTATGTTGTTTTTTTTTTTAGTTTTTCTGTAAGATTTTTTTTATGATCTTTCATTTATTTGTAAAGGCACTCTGATCTACACACACATGTCACATTTTGCTTTAGAGAATCAAACCATTTTTCAAAGGTCCTTTTATGTAAAAATAAAAAAGTTACCTCTTGCTTACTTGAAATTGTATGTAAGTAGTAGTTCACTTCTCTAAAAATAGTCAAAGGGAGAAAACTCATGATTTTGTCTCTCTGTCTAATTTCTTTAATAAGGCTATTTCACTTTTGATTTAAAATCTGAATCAAATTATAAATTGGATTTTAAAATTGATTTTTTTTTGTCTCCTCATATTTGTTTATCTCATAGGGATCTTTTTCAACTTGTTAAATCCATCTCATTATTTTCTTAATCAAGTAGTTTATTTTTTTCACTAGAATGGTGTTACTTTAATTTTTAAAATTATAGAATGGAAGCATATTTTTTAAAAAGAAAAGAGGGACAAAATGAACCCAAAGGTGAAAAGATGCATAATGATGTCAAATTTGGAAAAATACACAAAGTATATCAAAAATCAAAAGATGCATAAAGTTGTAAAAGACTAATAAAGAGGCATAAAATGAGCCCTTCAATAAATTTTCTTAGCTTTCTTGTATTTCTTAAATCTTAAGAAAACCCTTATATCTATTGGTATTTTTGATACTTGAGTATAAACATTATGATTCTTGTTCACCAATTTTTGTATTAATCTTCTATTAGATATATTTTATGAAAGAAGTTTGAAAAGATTAGTGTTTCATTCTCTTATTTATTCCTTGATTTAGTGGTTGACTTAAATAGTTTTTTAGCCTTTAAAGAAACCTGAGCTATGATTATTAAATTCTAAATCACTAACCTTTTTGGGTTATGCATTATCAATTCATGCCTTACTAAGTTTTTGAATAAAATCAAGAGGTAACTTTCTCATTCTGAGAAAATTTGATGAAATTTCAAACTAATTCTTCTAAAACATCACCTTTACCTTATCAGTGTCTGTTTGATCTTTAGTTTATTTTTTTCTATTTTGTATTTTTTGTGCTCCTTTTTTTATATATAATTTCATAAGGGGGAGTACAAACTGCTATTTTTATTTTATTTATCTTTTTATTTTTTAAAAAAAATTATTTTAGTTTCTCCTATTTTTAAAAATTATTTTTGTGAGGAGGAGATTAGGAGAGAGATAAAACTTAATTTATAAATTCAAACAGTAATGTTTATCATCATCAAAAAGGAGGAGTTTATTGCGACTCATTGCTCACAAGTTTATGTTTTTGATGATAACAAATATTATGGCTCATATCTTTATGTTTTATATTATTTTCCATTTTATACTTATTTTGTGTGTATACTAATATTTCAGGGAAATCATACACCAGACTGTCAAGGACTTCTAGACATATTAGATTAGGGTTTCTTATAATGAAGTCTATAATTTTTTTATTTTTCTTGAGTCTAAGAGAGTGTGATTATAATTAGGTAATCGTGCACACACACAATAGGTGAGTATAAAAACATATATTTTTTAAACTAATCATACTATAAGATTTTGGAATCGTACGAGACAATTTGCCTTGAATGTTCCTCCTGAATAAAGTTAATCAAATTATACCTTAAAAATTTTCTTTGCACTATTTATACTATACAAAATTAGTTTCATACAGATGATGACTACAGTACACAATGGGCTCATCCATGTATGTACCATACATAACATCATTTGATTTAACTAGTTTATACTATACGATATAGGGTTCATATATAAGATGACTAGAGTACGAAATAGGTTCATACACAATCGTACCGACTGAACTTGTTCAGTTTTTGAACTGTTCATACAATACAATGTTAGTTCGTACAGACAAATTTGAAATGTTCATACGGGACGATATACATTTTGTACATATGATGAATGTAAGTTTATACCAGTTCATACAATCAAATTTGAACAATTCGTATGGGCACTATGTGTTTGTACGACGATTCATACAGGATGATATGCAATCATACAGTACTGTCGTAGGATAGTTTTAGTGTAATTTTTAGTTTTTGCTGATTTTTCATGTCTTTTTATATGAGTCCTAAAAAATGTCCCTAAACACCTTTGATGTAAATTTCTCTTGAGAGTGGTCATTGAGTGTGAGTGTTTGGGAAAGATTATGAGAGTGAAGCACAAGAGTTCAAGTGAGGGGGAGTTATGAAGGATTCATATGGTTGCCCAAAGCAGGGATCTCTTTGTCTCCTTCAAGTTTCTGCCCATCTCCTCTGGAGGCTCTTAAGTTAAGTTCTTCAATATTGGTCGCGAGTTCTTTGCCTTCACCAGGAGGGTGAAAAAGGATGACGATTCTTAGCCTTCATTATGGAGGGTAAAAAAGGATGACGGTTCTCTGCCTTTACTAGGAGGGTGAAAAAGAATGACGGTTCTCTGCTTTCACCAGGGAAGGTGAAAAAGGATGATTATTCTCTGCCGCACGGAGTTGGTGGGAGAGAGTTTGCAAGGGCTTCTTCGCCTTGCTGCGGGAGCAAAAGAAGAGTCACTATGGTTTAGTACAATACTTAAAGGAGGAGTCTTCCTGAAGTGGATGTAGGCCAAGTTGGGCAAAATTAACCACTATAAAATATGTTGTTCTTCTATTCTCTTTCATTTTTTTTGCATTTTTATCTTATGCATTTTAATGTTTTGTGGTTGAAAAATCTTGTGTGAAAATCAAATTCAAACAACTGCATATTTTATAGAATCAGATATTTAATTTTCTAGAAACGGATTTCTAATCTACAAAGAGATTTTTAAATAAGCAATTCACCCCTTTCTTGGTTAGCCTTGGGATAGTTGCATTAGGTTTAACATCTTACATGAACTTTCAGCACCCCTCTTGGTTAGCCTTGGGTTAGTTCTTTAGGGTTTAACACCCCTCACAAACTTTCAATGAGTTTGAGCCGTTCCACGCCTCCACGCCATCAACGAGAAGTGTGGACAATCCAATCTATTGTCATTGCAATTTGTAATGTCAAATCTTTACTTCCTACAAAGCTAATAATCATGGAAGAAAGTTCTATCGATTCCCCCAAAATAGATCAAATGAAGATTATATATTTCTTAAGTAGTTTGACAAACAAAATGATGAAGTGGAAGATATGAATCGTGTAAGGAGTGCAAAAGCATCAAAAATCATTCCAATCATATCGTCTCAGTTATATCTGCGTTACTTAAAAAAAAAATATTATTGATAATCCTGATTTTAAAAGTTGTTGTTGCCGTTTCCGTCAATTATCTATCAAGGACTTGTCATTGTAAATGAATTTACCTTAGAATGTAACTAAGAAACACTTGTGATGAATGTTACCAGTTGAAGTTATGTGACAAGTGAATGGTTGATTGATAGGTATTTGTTACTTTGAAGTTCTGTTAATTATTGTATTTCTAAATGAATGGTATTGCTACCACTTGAAGTTACTTTGAAGTTCTATTTACCTTACTAAATATAAGAATTTATTCCATACGCTTTGAAAAAATTATGACATGAATTGTATATTGTGTGCTTTATTTGTTTCAAAGAACCATTCACACAAATGCAAGTTCACAGACTGATGGTCACATGTTTCTTTCCAATGAATCAATATATTTATGCAATTCAATAAATTGAGGGATCTTTGGAATTAAATATGATACACAGATTCTAATTCTAAAATTTTGAAGGCCAACCTGCTTTGAAGAAAATATACAATGTTCATCATGTTCTCAGTATGAAAGTATTATAAAAACAAGAAAACTCTTATTATGAAAATTCTGCAGAAGGCTTAGCGAGAATTCCTATACATGCTCCATGAAGATTTTCTTATTTATAATTGGTTTGAATGGAAGTTTCATGAGATGAAATCCTAAGTTGTGCAATAAAACGACGAATGTTGCCTGGTTTGGTTGATTTTGACTTATACAATGACGACCAATACATAAAACGAAGCTACAGGTTTTAAATGAAGCTGCGTGGTGGAAGAACAGTAAACGAAGCTACATGATGAAAATGAAGACCTTCTATTGATTTGAGAAACAAATGCATAATTGTTTCAGAGAAAGTGCAATAAAAATCTATTAAGGAGAATCAAGTTTCATCAATAAGAAGCTACAGGTTTTGAATGAAACTGCATCGTGGGAGGACAGTAAATGAAGTGGGATCAACTTTCACCAAAAAGTAGAAGCAAAAAAAGTAGTAACAAAATAAAAATAGTAGTAGCCATATAGCATATATTTGACTGAGTCCCATTTAAGTGGGACCAATTTGACTATTTGCACCCCGAATTGATATTTTTCCAAAGAATTCAGGTTGAACATTTTCATCGTCAAAACTTAAAGGTTCCTTGCAAGTGCTTCTATAGTGATCCCATGAATTGCAGCGACCACATTTATGGTTAGTTTTTTATTTTCTTGCACCTTCTAGGAAGTTCTTTTTTCATTTTTTCTTAGATATGCCACGAACCAAATTGTTACTGGTGGACAAACGAACATGTAATTAGTAGGTACAGACTACTGGAAATGTTCAAATAGCTCCTTCATAAGTCATTCTATACCTGCAAAATTTATTAGAGTTTACAATTTAACTCACAGATAATTAATTATGATGAACTAGAGAACAATTATATTGAATTAGAGAACATACCTATAACTGTAATAGTGTTCATCTATATATGTGTGTCACAAATTCTAATGTTTCGTTCTGACAAATGTCGCAACATGTACACAGGGAAATCCAGATAACTACCAAAACCCATAAGTACACATATGATTCTCTATGTCCAACTCATGACGTTTCTTAATTCCTTCAACTTTAGCTTTTATTGAAATAGACTGACGTATAATAAAATATTCCTTTCTAGTTGTAGCATCTATAATACTCATTCACACATGGTACAAGCGATCCCTTCCAAGAAATAGAATTTTACTTCCGTTGAAAACGTTGCTCCATCAACATACCTCTTATCATGTCGATCAAATCGACCACGGGTTTATTTCTTTCCTCCTCTACCCATGAATTGAAGGATTCATCCATGTTATTTGAGTTGTACTAGTTTTTAATATGCCTCGAGAAATTTGCTTTATACCACTTACATGCTAAAGAAGTTAAGTACGAATGGACTTGTGGACTTATGAGAAATATATGTTCTAACTTTGAATTATACTCATGCATGTTGTAGAAATTTGCAACAGACCAAACCAATTTCTACAAACTGTGGCTATTATCACAACAAAAAAGCTTTTTAATTTTTTTCTAAAGGTGTCTCATACAAAATCTATGCTCGGTGTTATGAAATACAACCTTAATAGCTTCACCTATCCCTTTCTCCATATCTAATATGAACGTTATATGTTATATATCAATATTAAAAGTTTTAGACAAATTCATCTTAAACCACTCTCAACTTTTCTTTGATTCAGACTCAGCAATCGCGAATGCAATAATAAAGAGATCATTGTTCCTATCCAAACAATTCACAGAAAATAGTACACTTAAATATTTTAATTTTAGATGACAAGCATCAATGCCAATTAAATATATGCAACCAACAAGGAATCCATCAATGCATACCTTGAAACTAACAAAGAATCTCTTAAAAGAGTTATTTTGGTTATCACATTGGTACGTTATATGTGAGTCAGGATTCCTATTGATTAACTCTGACTTTAGTGCGGACTTCCACTTGTAGTTATCATCTATTGAACCGAACATTTGGTCTCTTGCTAATTCCCTTGAACGCCATAATTTCATGTTTGGAAAACATAAACCAAAACATGTCTCCAAGTTATTACCAATATCCTTTAGTGTAATATAAGGATTTCTTTTCACGATGTCCTTGATTTCATGAGCAATCCAACTTGTACTAGCTTGCTTGTTCCCTGCTCTGTTAACCCCTGAGCATAAATGTGTTGAATGTAATTTTCTAACTTTAAATGAATGGCCATCTGAACATACTGAGACACATATTCTCCATGGACAACCTTGATATGTGCATATAGGAATAACTCTTAATTTTTCTCTTGCTTTAATCTTGATAGCATAGTTCTGCAAAATTGAATTGGTACGATAGCTTGTTTGAAACTTGATGAATTCTCAAAATGTGAAGCAACACATAAAGCATTATTTTCTTCAACTTGAGCTGCAAAGAAACCTTCACACAAATCATCAACTATTATGTCATTGTTTGCCCTGACATTCACAGTAAAGCTCTAGATATCACCACACTGAGTGTCATCCTCAAAAAACATATCGTCTTTATGATCTTTAACTACAACCACCACCTCCACTCTATTGACATCATAAGAACCTATAAGTATGTCCATTATATCTGTATCACTCAAAATCGGTATGTAAATTTAAGGCGATGTTCCGGTAGCATAATATTGTAGTTTGTAGGAATGACCCCTAATCCACTAGCAAAGTGCTTCAATATGTTCTTTCAATAATGACAAATTAATATCACCTCTCTCAAACTTCAAAGTTTTCTGACTTCCACCAACATATTTTATCCTGCATTATCCCTTCACCGCAATCCAATATCCTCCATATTTGAAGACAATAAAGCACAAATTGTTAAAGTCTATATATGTAAAAACATTAATTAGTAAGATATATTTCATCCAGAAAGCATAAACAAGAGATTCGAGTAAAGCTTCTATGGCTCTCAATTCCATGATAGTACACCTTATCTTTAAGTTAGATTGGGCCAAAATTTACTCCAAGAACACTCTCTGCTTTCGACAACCTCTTCCCAAAATATGCGTTAAAATCATCTACCTAAGAATAGTTTATGCGCGAGAAAGGAGAGAAATATCATTACCTTGGCCCCAATCCAACAACAGCAACTTCATCGGTTGAGACAAATAGGCTTGGAGCGAGTCTGTCCGAAGTGATTAATGCGACATCAATGATGAAAGGTAGAACATGAAAAGCAAATCTAAAGATAAGGCAGACGGGGTCGTGCAGAAAGAGCCGCTTGAGCTTAGATGTCATGGAGAAGAAAACCGTTGTGGGCAGCTTGAGTTCACACAATAGTTTGGCTCATTTGGGATGTATTCGGACGGCCCGAAGAAGACGACCAGAGTGGCCGGCGTGGAGAAGACGCCCGACGTTGGCGAGGTGGAGTTGCTAGATCAGAACGATTCCCGCGTGAAAGACAGGATCGGGTTGAAGGATGTAACCGAGGTAACGGTAGTGATGATTTAGGTAACCTAGTAGTGTTTTAGGTGGCAGAATAGTAAACAGAGGAGTTTTGGTGTTAGATAAAAATATATATAAGTTTTAAGTGTTATCCATGTAAAAACCCAAAAAAAAAAAAAAGTTTTATATGAAAATCAAAAAGTAATATTTTTTGCTTTTTCTGTGAAAACTAAAATTTTATTTTGTCTTTTTTTTTGCTTAGAACGCCATTTGGTTTGGTTTTACCGAAGAGAGAGAGGGAGACAAACAAAAGGGGAGAAGAGGGATGGTGATCAACGGAGACGGGAGAGAGCTAAACGAAGGGAGAGAGAGAAACTATTTAATTCAATAAATATTTAATTTTTAAAATTATATTAATTTATTAATTTTAAATTATATTAATATTAAATTGTTCTTTAACTATAAAATAATTTAGTAAATATAAATTTAATTAACTTAAATAAATATAATTTTTTTTTTTTAATATCAACTATCTTTTTTCCTAATTTTTTATTGAAATATTTTAATATAAATTATAGTATGATGAATTTAAAAATTATTTAATATACTTTAAAGTTATTGTTATATATTAAAAACTTATATTATACTAAATTTAAAATAAAATAATATTCTAATAGAATGACCTAATTTTCTTATTTTAAAATAAGTGAAATTTAAAAGTAAAGCGATCACTGCCCCGACCCTTAGGGCTCTTTCCCTCTGCTAGGGCTTCTTCCGCTGGGCTGCACCGGGGTTCTCCTCGCCCCGCTGGGGCTTCCCCGCCGGTTGCGCTCCTGGATTTCACGGAAGTTTTTTCCTCTTTTTATCCTAATTATTTTGGTGTTTGCTTGGTTGTTTTGATCGATTTCTATCCAGCGGTGCTGGTATGGCTCCGAATAAGTTGCACGACCCCGATTTCTTGGGGGGTTTTCTCATTCTCATTCTTTTTTAGATGCGCTCGATGGAGTTTCTTCGTCTTCTTCTTTTCTGGAGACTTCTACATTCCGTGGCTTGCCCTAGCTTTGGGTTTTCAACCAGGAAATCAAGGCTTTGGCTTCCCCATTTCAATTTTCATTAGTTAAATTTTTCCCTTCTAAGAGGCCTTCTCTGGACACCTTTCGGAATTATTTTTAACCTAAAGCTAAATGGCAAAGTATCTGTTACCTTGATGGATCATTCACACATTCTGATCAAATTAGCTAATGTTCTAGACTATTGTAGGGTTTTTCCATAGATCTTATCTCATTTTCAACTGCTATATGAAATTAACAAAGTGGTCACCTTGCTTGGATGTTGGTGTTGAGTCACATGTTATACTGATTTGGATCTCTTTTCCACATCTTCATCCCCATTTGTACACCCCTCGTGTTCTTCATGGCCTTAGTGTTATGTTTAGTAAATTGTTAAAAATTGATGAATTAAGCTACTTCTATAGTTTCACGACCATCTATTGCCCGTGTCTTGGTGAAGCTTGATATAACTCAATCCTATCCTAATTAAGTCTGGTTAGGCTCTAAAAATTTAGAGTATGTGTAGGGGGTTGTGTTAGATGAATTTCACCCCTTTTGTGCATCTTATAAGTCTATTGGTCATGTTCCGGGTAAATGTCATCCTGGCTCAGCTATTCTCCCTAATGCTACTCTTAACCTGAGCTCTAATTTAGTCCCCTCTTTTATTGAAAATGTTGTTGTCCCTTCTGTGAAGGTGCCTGAGGTGCTGGGTTTGGGTTGTGACGTTAGTATTCTTGAGGAGCCTCCTCTTCATGAACTTGGGTCTCAGGTGCCGACTTCTCCTAATCCTTTTCCTGTTAATTCGTTGAACAATGTAGTTTCTGTATGTTAATGAGATTTGTGCCGCTGGGTCTACTGTGAAGGTTTTTGAGGATATTGTGGCTAGGGTCTTACCTTATTTTTAGGACCCTCGGACTTGTGCTAATGTTGATGGTCTTTTGGGTTGTGCGGTTAATTCTTGTCATGTTTTGTCTATGGTGGATGATGTGTCTGCACCGTGCTTTTTTATTGGTAATCTGGTGCCTTGTGTGCCTGTGGAGGATTTTGGTGAGTCTTGCATCTCTAATAAATTTTCCCCTGAGTCGCGGATGCCTTGCTCTTCGGTTAATTTTAGTGGGGATAGATTGGTTACACCTTCGGGTGTGCTGAGTGAGGGATCTGCTAGTGATATTGTTCCTACTTTTATTTCTACGGTTACGCCAACTATAACTGGTCATTTTGTTGAGGTCCTTATTAATTTAGTTTCACTTAAGGCGTTGGTTACTCATGTGGGTGCCAATTTGGGTGAGAATGTTAGAATGCAACTTGATTGGCTTCAATGCTCATCCAATTCATCTTCGGAGGCTAGTGGGGATAATGAACCTGGGGTTGATTTTCCCTTATAGAATGATCATCATGTTGTTTCTTTTTCCTCTCGTGGGAGGGATAAACGTGGGTGAAAATAATTTGTTGGTCGGTGATGCTCTTCTCGGTTGTCTTTGCTGCTTCTCGATGGTGGTTGGTTTTGCATTGGTTGGCTTTTGGTTGTTCCCGATTCATTGGAGCTTCGATTTAAATTTTTTGTTGACCGTTTAGTTTGCTGGGCAATGATGTAGTTGGGGCTCACTACTCCGTAACTATGACTCATGGCAACCTTTGGTGGTGGTTTCTTGCTCGGTTGGGTTGGCTTCTTGGTGTGTTATTGTTCTCTGAACCAAATTGGGTTGTCCGTGCCTAGCTTCAGTGTAGTTGGAAGCCTCGACCAATTAGTGAGCCCATTGGGTTGTAACTCCCTTGTATTTTCTGTTAAATACTGTGATGCTCTCCCTTACCTGTAATTTTAAAAAAAAATGTAATATTTAGCTTAAAAAATATAAAAAAAACCGTTTTGAGCAGCAAAGAATTTTATTTAATTTTATTTTATTTATTGCATTTTGACACAAAATGCAATCATTAATTATATATTTTTATGGCTTTTAAATTTATTTTGTATGGCGTTCCTTTTCCTAAGTTCTAGGAACGCGGAACCTTTATAAATTTCAACCTTATTTTTGCCGGAGCTTTTTCGTTTGGGTCATAGCATGTAAATTGGCCTTACCCGGCGTTGAACTTAAACTCCTTATTATAATTTTTTTCTTTTTTTTTTTTCTTATTTATTTTTTTTTTATTTGGCTTTGCTCCCCTAAGATTTATGGGGTTATAAATAATCATGGAATTTGGTTTGTACGATCGTCCCTTGCAGAAGTAACTAAAACGAGGTAACGATGAATCCAACTATGCTTGTTGCTATTCTAATGATTCCTTTTTTCTTTATACTACTAGCAAGAAGGAAGGTCATCTCACAAAAGGAAGCTCTCTTACCTTCACCTCCGAAACTTCCTTTCATAGGTAATCTCCACCAACTTGGCTCGATTCCCCATCGCTCGCTCTACAAGCTTTCAAAGCAGCATGGACCTTTAATGCTTCTTCATCTTGGTACTGTTCGAACTCTAGTAGTCTCATGCCCCAAAATTGTTGAAGAGGTTATTAGAAACAATGATCTCGTATTTGCAACTCGTCCCATGAGCAAGCTATTGGATGCTATGTCCAACAACAAGAATGACATAGCCTTCGCTCAATATGGAGAAAGTTGGAGACAAATGAAAAAACTTGCCAGAACCCACCTTCTTAGCTCACAAAAAGTGAAGTCCATGAGCTCCGATCGAGCAGAGGAGGTGTCACTTTTGCTTGAAAAAGTTGCTGATGCAACTTCTAGGGGTAATGGAGTTATATGCCTCACAGAGATATTGAATTCTTACGTAACCAACGTGATCGCTAGAGTGGTTTTAGGATCCTGGGTAACTAGAGAGAAAAAGACACTTTTGTCTAAGCTATCACACGATTCTTCAACATTATTTTATGAAGTTTTCTTTGAGGATTTTTCCCCAAATTTAAAATGGCTAGATGTGTTAAGGGGATCAGATAGAAAGCTCGAGAATTACAAGAAGAATTGGGATACTCTTTTTGAGGAAATTATTAAGAACCATGGTCACGAGTCAAAGGAGGAAAACGGTAAGAACAACACTTACTTCATGGGTACGTTGCTTGATTTGCAGCATGATTCGAACTTGGGGTTTGTCCTCACAAATGATCAAATCAGAGGTCTTACAATGGTAATTACCTCAAGAGTTTTTTTGCCAATACTTCAATTGTAAAATATACGTTCCTAGTATATATCAACTCATATAATAAATCTTTCATTGTTTAACAATTTTAAATCATCAATTTTTATTGTATTCTAATTTTTATTTCATTGGATTCTAGCTTCCGGCCAATTGCATTAAATTCATGATAATGTTACAAAGTAATATTATTTTTTTAGATCAAACTACTATCTAAATTCTATTGAACCAAAAAAAAAAAAAATCTCTTAACATGCTTTATTTGAAGTAGAATATGATTATTGCTGGAATAGACACAACATCCGCAACTCTGGATTGGTGCATGGCAGAACTTATTCGAAATCCTGAAGTGATGAAGAAGGTAAATGATGAACTACGAAAAGTAGCTCATGGAGAAGACATGATTAGTGAGGAACTATTGGGCCAACTGAGCTACTTGAAGATTTTTATAAAAGAAGTCATTCGGCTGCATCCACCAGCTCCATTATTGCTTCCTCGAGAGTCATTGCAAGAATGTCAAATACAAGGCTATAATATTCCTAAGAATACTAGACTGGTCATCAACGCATGGGCTTTTGGGAGAGATGAATCTTATTGGGAAGCACCAGAACAGTTCAAGCCAGAGAGATTCTTTGATTATGCTGTAGACTACAAGGGTAAAGATTTTTACTTCATTCCATTTGGTGTTGGTCGAAGGATTTGCCCGGGAATGGATTTTTCAATGGCTATTATTGAGATTGCTCTGGCAAATCTTCTTCATCGCTTTGATTGGAGTCTGCCTAATGGCATCACTATTGATGATATGGACATGGATGAAGGCGGCGAAGTAATTTCCTTTAGGAAACAAAAGTTGGAGTTGGTGCCAACAGCTAGTAAGGTTAATTAAAGCTACGTAATGTGATTTTAAATAAGATGCTATGATCATCTCATGCATTTGAGAACATCATTCTATGTAATAAATTTGTGTACTAAATGTTTGGAATTGCTAATAATAACATATTCCTATTATGTAACATCTTATGCTCAATAGTCTACCTATCTTTATACAGGAAAATAAAATAAGGAATTAACAAAATATAGCTTAATAAAAGAAGTGGAGAAAAAAATAACCTGTTCAGTGTTGCATTATATAAGGCCACCACCTCAATATATTACAAGTGGGTCATTTATTATATTCTCAATCAATGTGTTTGTGTGCATGTTTGTTTAACCAACATAATCATACACATAAAAGAAAATTCAATAAAAGAAAAAATAATAATTTTGACAACCTCATTTTACTTTCTAACTTCTTCTTAATCTTTTATGCCCTTCACGTTTGAAATTATGGGTTCAATTAGCTCCTCTTTCTTATTTGTTCGCTTGTGTGGTAGCTGTTTCTTTTGACCTAAATTGTTAGTCAAAGCATCTACACAGTTAACTGAAAGTTATATTAGCATAAATAATAATATTTATAATTAACAAAATCCTAGTATACACACCAGGTTCAACACTAGTTTAACACATCCTTCCCATGTTGCTCAGACAACTTGTAATCCTCCACCAGTCATGAAGGACTTGAGCTAACAAAACCATAACTTTCATAAACTTCACCTCTAGCTAATCCAATTCTCCATCATTTTATTTTAGTGGAGTTTAAGGTATTTCCAATTGATCTATATGATGGAACTTTTGATCATTGCAAGCATATTAATCACTATGGGACCATAATGCATATTCAATAAGCTTATGATATTACCCTATACCAATTCTTCCTCACCATACTCAATGTCCAAGCACATACTTGGTTTTATTTTCTCTTGCAATATTACTTACAAATATGCCATACTTGCTAGACTTTTCATTGAATAATGAATTGCTAACCAAGGAATCCCCTCACTTTTTTTTTGTGATTAGCCAAAATATAGGAATACCCTAAACGAATACTTTCAAAGGTTCTCTTATAAATTAAACAAAATCATGGGTGTAAATCTAGATGTACTAGAGTTATGTTTATTGTAGGTCATTTGTGATGCCCCAAAATTTAAATTGGAAATAATTTTATCTTTTATATGTTATATTTTAACAAGAATTATCTAATTTCTTTTACTAAAATAAATACCAGTGGACAAATCGATAGATCAAAACATCAATGTACATTTATAATCACTATAAAAAAATCATGTATAATAGCCAAAAGTCATACCAATTCAATAAATTATCTTCCCAGTTCTGATTACAAAAGAATATCTAAAAAAAAAAACTAAAACCAGAGGTAGGGGTGTAAACGCATTGGATCTATCATGAGTTATAGAAAACTTAAGCTAGATTTGTCACTCAATTCAAGAATGTGAAATTGAGCTCGAGCTTAAGTAAAGCCTAGAGAATGAGCTTAAACTCGACTCGAGCGTTGGTTCTCAGGCTCGAGAGCTGAACTCGACTCGAGCGTTCGTTCTTAGGCTTGAGAGCTGAACTCGACTCGAGCGTTCGTTCTCAGGCTCGAGAGCTGAGCTTGACAAATGTCACAATGGGATTTTTGCTTCACTTAATGAAGTTATGGACCATGTGTTGTACAGTTTTATAGATGGAGATCAAAGAACAAGAAGTGTTCAAATTTTTTTCTAAAAAAACTGTCAACGATTATATATATATATATATAATTTAAGGGAAACCCACTGAGGGTCCTACGCTTTGATATAATTCAAAATTACAAGTCTTTAAGGGGACATTCAACTCACTAATGCTCGAAAGAGCTAAAAAATATAAAGTAAACAAAAAACCTAAGAGCCAATTTTCCCCAACTAAAGAATTTATAAAATGGACTAGATACAATCTAAAGCGACGCCGAAACAACGTCAACAAAAGAAAGAGACTATAATAAGCATTCAGACTAGTCTTTCTACAAAAATGAAGCTTGAAAGCCAAAAATAACATGCAAAGAAATAAAGAGACAATACCAAAAAAAGAAACTACAAAGTAACAAACCAAGTTAGTTGAAACTAAAGATAAAAGAGAAAGAAACTTATAACCCATACGAGTGTTAAAGTTCTGTCAAGGGTCCCAAGTAGTACTAATCTAGATATAGCTATCAAAATTAACACCAACAATCAAAGATGATTTCATGATAGAAAATGATAAGCAATAATTTTGGTAATAAAAAAACAGCTATCAGAAAAGTAGAGATTACCAACCACAAATACAAATGCCATGAAGTAATTGCTCAGCATAAGATTAAAAACCCTAGAAAATAACCCACAGCACGCTGCAGCTATATTCAAAATATGAAAAAGAAAAAAAACCTCTGAATAAACAAACACCCCAAAAAGCCAAGGAAATACCACACCAGATTAAACAGACGGCCCATGAAGAACAACCCGAGGAGAAAAGTCACACAGCAACCAGATCCAACAGCAAAACGATCAACCATATCTAATGTAAGGTAAACCAATTTTATCCAGTTTAACCAACCCCTTTAAATAAACCCATTAGTTCTGCAAAAATAACTTTACACAGATATAAAGGGCTCGCAAAAGCCACAATTACTTCACCAAAACTATCACGAATAATACCCCCCATTCCCGCAAGAGCCATCCAAACAGAACCATAAGTATTAGAGAAGGAGGCAAAGGTTTTAACCATCTGACAAACCTTTCATTTCTAACCAAATTCTCAGCATATATAGGGATACCTAGTTTAACACCCAAACCTTCACAATTCTTGAAATTCTTACTCGAAATAAGTTTAACAGCAAACAGTTGAAGAAGTTTGTTATTAACACTAGAAATAATACTCTTGGCAACCATTTTAACACCATTATGTTTAGCATCATTTTGAGCCTTTCAAATAAACCACAAAATAAGAATGGGTAATAAATTTAAAATGTGACCTTTAGTATTAGTTACCCATTAACTCAAAAGAGACATAACATTTCTAACATAAAAAGGGTAAGGTTTGTTAACAATAATAGCATAATACCTCCAAACTTTTTGAGCAATACTACCATTGAGAAAAACATGATTAATACTCTCAATATTAAAGCAACAATGGAATTTAGAAGGAAGATAAAAACCTTTATCCCAAAGACGAGAATCCACCGGCAGATAGCCTTTAATACATCTCCAAGCAAGAACATATTAAGACATAGGAATATTGTTGTGCTAAATAGAATCATAAATAATAGAACTTTCATTCTTAACTCTAAACACCTCCCACACATTTTTATGTTTAAAAAGACCATTAGTAGATCTATTAAAAAGAATACTATCATTATCAAGGATATTTAACGGAATGCTCAAAATTTGATTCAAAATCTCATAAGGTAAAATCTCACTAAGTTTATTAACATTCCAGTTCCCGTTCTCAATATATTGATGGACCTTGGTAGAAATCAAAGTATGAGAATAGAGCATACTATCAATAGAGCCATTTCCTAACCAATTATCTTGCCAGAAAAACACATCACCTTTGCCCAAGCCCCATTGGATGAATTGGTCCGCTTCCCAACTAATATTGCATAAACGTTTCCAAACCAAAGAATCATCTCTTTTGAATTTACATAAAATAGGATGCTTCTCTTTGCAATACTTAACATGCATAAATTGATCCCATAAACGGAATTTAGCTCTAAAAGAGAACCATAACTTATGAGAAAAAGCCCTAACCATGTCCAAAATACTCTTACAACCTAAACCACCTTCATTTAAAGGCCCACACATATTATACCAAGAAGACCAATAAATACAGGAATTGTTGTTCTTAGCCCCCCAAAAGAACTTATTAATCAATCTCTCCAATCTAAGATAAATAGAAGGAGCAGGGTGAAGAGTGTGAAAAATAAAAATGGGAATATAATTTAAAACATGTTTAATAAGCACAAGTCTACCACCAAAAGATAAAAAATTAGAGACCAATTAGCAATTTTGCTTTGAAAAATCGTGAAAATATCCTAAAAAATGAGACCTTTTTTCCTACATTTAAATATAGGGGTACCCAAGTACTTAATAGGCAAGGAAGTGCAATTAAAATCACATATCCTTTTAATTTCATTGATCCTCCCTTGGTTAGCAGAATTAGAAATAATGAAATTGCTTTTATTCTTGTTGATCGAAAGCCCACTCATATTCTGAAAATCATTTAAGTTCTTAACTAAAAATCAAATATTATTCAAAGAATTATTAGCTAAAATGATAAAATCATAAGCAAAACTAAGATTTGTAATAGGGATACCACCCATAGTACGATATAAGAGCTTAGGATGCCTTTTATATAATTCCTCTAGACCTCTGGACAAATAGTCAACAGTAATAATGAATAAAGCAGGGGATAAAGGATCACCTTGACGCAAGGCTTGGGTAGACTTAAAGATGCATGACTCCTACCATTAATGATAACAGAAAAAAAATGCTCAATATTATTCTTAATCAAAGAATTAAAATCTTGACTAAAACCAAATAATGATAACACTTTGTATAAAAAATTCCAACTCAAGTTATCATTGGCCTTAGTAATGCCCTATTTAAAAAAAGATTACCCCATTTAACTTTAGCATTAATATCATGAGAAATTTCTTGAGCAAGCAGAATATTATCAAAAATACTCATTCCTTTCACAAAACCAGTTTGGTTCTCGGAAATAATTCTAGGTAAGATAATAACAAGTTTAGTGGCGATGATTTAAGAAATAAGCTTATTGAAAATAGAGCATGAACTAATAGGTCTAAAATCATTCCAATTATTGGTACGATCCTTTTTGGGAATTAAGACAATATTAGTAGAAGAGAAAAATTTAATGTAAGGCTTACCCGAAAAATATTCAATGACAGCTTCCAAAATATCCAACTTGGTAATATTCCAAGTTTTCACAAAAAAATTAGTAGTAAAGCCATCCGGACCAGCAACAGATTTACCATTCATCTCCTGCATAATCTACAAGACTTCCTCCTTAGACGGAGAGAGAATCAGCATAAGATTATATCATTTTCAGTAATACAGTAAGGAAAAATATGAGGATTAACAATAGGGCATGGTTGGAAATTTTTATTGAAAATGTTTTTAAAATGTTCCACCCCAGAATTAAAAATAAAATCCTCATCCTCCAAGACCCTTCCCTCATTACTTAAAATTTTAAAAATGTGGTTCCTAACTATTTCTTGTTAGCCATAGCATGAAAAAACTTGGTTCCTATCACCTTCGACTACAAATTTAATGGTAGCTTTCTGCTGCCAACAAATTTCTTCCTAATCTTGTAAAGTAAAAAGTCTAATCTTAGCATTATTAAGTTCAGAAAGATTATTATCATCAAGGTAAAGCAAATACACCTTTTCAAGATCCATCACATCATTTTCAGCATTCTTAATATTAGAAAAAATATTTTTAATGACATTTTTATTCCACCACCTCAACACTTGTTTCAACCTACTAAGCTTGTTCCATAATTTAGCCATACCCGTAACATTGCTATCAGGGAAAATAGGGGCATGCCAATTACTATGAACCACATTTAAGAAATCACGATGAGATAACCACATATTCTGAAATTTAAAACCAGGGGGAACATAACTTTTTTTTAGCACATTACCAAAACGCTTAGATCAATCTACTTCTTAAAGCTAAATCCAGCAATTTAACGTTCAAAGATGAGTTTTTTTTTTCGCAAAATTTTGTAAAATCAATCTCTAAAAGGAAAATTTATGTTAAACAGAAACTCACAAACATAACCTTCATGAGATCTTCAATTGAATCATTATCTCCTCAGCTGGTCTTCCATTTCAGTTAAAACTTAATTTAAGAAGAACACTCACTACTCTTTGTCACTAATAGTAGTCTTTTGCATATGGTTTGATGGTGTTTGGTTAGGGGCTTGACTTTAGCACCATTTGGCTCCTCAGATCGGCAATGCGATGGCCCTATCTACTCTTCTACATATCAGATAAATATTAAGGATGAGAAGAAGAATGGGGGAAGAGGATGAGCCTCCCTGTCTCATCTTACACGCAAAGAAGTCTAGAGTCAGAAGTTGAAGAGAAAATGTTACGGTAGTTGAAGAGATCATGAGTTGAGGAGAATAATCACAAACTCCTGGAAGGAGACTAAGATGCGAAGAGGAGAGGGTAGGATTCATTGTTATAACCTACAACTCATTACATTAAATAAAAATCATAAATTTTATACTTTAAATGACAATAAAGGCATGGCCATCTAGATGAAATGTGAAACGGTGCCACCTTTTAGTGTTTTAATTAAATTTTAGATTTATTTGGATTAAAATAGTTATTTTGACATTAATGAAATAATTAATATAATAGTTGGAATTAAAGCCTAAAGTATAGATTAGCATATATATTTTTTTAAAATTTGTTAATTATTTATCATATAATTAACGGAGAAGATAATATTTGAAGAAATAAAATGAAATGTCAAGATTTGATATTATTATTATTGGATGACATTTAGGAGATTTTGAGTCTCGATGAGATGGGAGAAATTTGTTCTATTGCGTGTCTGGCCGCAGACCCGATCTTCAGATTGGTATTTAATTTTTGTTTCTAAAAACGTTGTACCAAGTACAACATAATAAATGATGATATGACAGTTTTTTTTTAAAGCACGTGTGATGTTCACTTATTTAAATAAGTATTGAGCTCAAGTTTGAATTCGAACTCGAGCTGGCAGCTCAGCTCATTTTTATTAGATAAATATTCATTTTTATATGAAAAATTACTATGTATTATTTTGTTCAAGGTTACATTAGAGATATTAAATATAGATAAAAAAATAGACTTTGCCTTATAGTCCACAAAATTGTTTAGCAATGCCTTTCTCTTTTGCATGTTGATCTTGTTAATGCCCTTCCTCTTTCACACACTTCTCAATGGACGCCCATCTCAAATTTGGCCAACAAATTTTCGCAATTCTATTTTTAAATAGGGATTTTTACATACCTAATACCCAAGAAATCTCTAATTACCTATATCGCACCTAAATTTTAATTTTTACTCATTTACCACCATAATGAGTTATCCCTAATCAAATATAACACTCCGTTTGCTCCATCAAAACAAAGTCGTGAAAACAACCTTTGGTTTGCAGGTTTTCTTCGCGCGCTGGAAACATGTCCAAGCAGCATTGCTTTGTCATTCTCTTCTCTGAATGCAACATTCATTTTGAGATACAAAGCAGCTTTCCTTATCTCAGAGCAGCTTTCCTTTAAGGCTCCTGCAGTCTCAATAGGCGAAGTAAACACTTATCCTCCATCGACTTTTCTTCTTTGCATGATTATTGCCATGGTACGAATCTAAATATTCTTCTTAGAGTTACGTCCTTCCACCATTCAGGTGGCAATATTGAATTTTTGAGATTTGGATCTTTCTTTCAGAAGTTACACCCTTCATTTCAAAAGTCTTGGTAGGTTATGGAATATGTACGTGTTTTGTAGCAATTGATAGAGAAAGCTCCTAAAGAAGATTTGCATCTTCCAATCCCCAATATTTTTATTGCAAATGAACTTACCATAAAGCAAGTTTCAGACAAAGTAAACAGTGAACATTCGTAAGAAACACACGAACTGGTAGCAAACACAAAAATTTAGGGCTTATCAGGAAGTATATTACAAATAGATTATATGTCGACTAGGGTTGGCCACTTGCAGGAGAAAGAAGGAAATGGGGTAAGGCCATTGTAGTTTCTTGTGAAGAAACAACAAGGTGGAGAGTTTGTGCCTATCAGGAGGGTTTTGATGCAGTGGAAGACGGAATAGTGACGGAATGATATTTTAGAAATCAAAATAAGTTTTAGGTGGTATGAGTGTAAAAAGATAAGTTTAGGTGTTGGATGAGTAAATAAGGAATTTTTAAGTGTTAGGTATGTAAATTTCCCTTTTAAATAATGCATTACAAATTTGAGTGTTATAAGCGGTTCATGTTGCAAGAAAGTTTTGCATTGCATGAAAATATGATCACCTGCGCTTTAGAAAGAAATTTCAAGTGTTTTTTTTTCTCCCAATTTTAATATAGATTGTCAATGCTCAACAGCGTGTGGGACCAATTATCATAAGAGTTATGCCATCCTTTTATATATATTCCAAATAAAAATATTGTAGCAAGATATTCAACATTACTATAAAATATTGAAACATCAATGTCACTAGACACCTCTGACTAATAATCATTTATATTCGTAAATCATGCATCCGAAATAAATTTCTTAAAATATTAAAAGCTTTGAGCAAAAATAGCTTAATATCTAATAAGAAATAATATCAAAATTCCATAAGAAACTTGATACGACACCAAAAATTATATTGTGCATGAATCAATCTTGAAGCTTATATGAGTTGGAAACTTTCTAAATTAAATTTTGGTTCATCTAAACTAAAATTTCAGTAAGCTTATAGTCGAATTGAATGACTCGACAAGAAGAACCCAACGACACTAAAAACAATCAAATGGGTGAAAATCAAGGGACCGGGGCATTTTTAGAAGGTTCAAAGCATTAATTGGATGACCAAATGATATCTAAATATAGCATGCTAATAGATGATTCAAGAGGTTCAACGAAACAAATCCAACAAGTTTAAGATTTCTTAATATTAACATCATTAAGGCACTTAAATGCCTGAATAAATGATAGGTCGGGGGAATTGATATGAACAGTTTGATGGAGCACTCCTAATTTGGCATAGATCTTCCCAATATTTACAAAGCATGCCACTCACAAAAAATTATAAATAAGTATATGCTCTCTTCATGAAGGCAATATTTTCGCTAGAGATAAGGGAGAGCTTTGAGGCTTCAAGTATTCTAAAACTCCACCCAAGCACCACCACCGACGAACGTTTGTAGACCATCATCAAACTACTACCAATCCACCGACCATCTCTGAACCACCACTCGTTTGTCCTCTATCGTCAAACCATAGCCCATCCGCCGACCATCGTAGAACCTCTATCACCCCAAAACATCATCGCTTGACAACTGTTCTTCTGACCTTTATTGCCTGCCAACTACGATCTCTTCGACCATTGTTGCTCCTCCCTCCCCCCCGACTATTATTCTTCCAAACTCTATCGACCGCTAACTAATATTCATTCGAGCTTTGTGGCCCACCAACTATGTTCCCTCTGAACTCCCTTGCCAACCAACTAGGGTCCCTCAAACCTCTATCCCTTGCCGACTAGGTTCCCTTTGACCTCCATCGCCTGCTGATTAGGACCCCTCCGACCTTCATTTCCATAGACTATGTCTGTGCAACTTCTGTGGCTCATCGACTACAGTCCTTTAAAGCTTCATTTCTCGTATACTAGATTCCCTTTTATATTTATGGCCTGTTGACTATGGTCTTTCTAACCTCCATGGTCCATTGAATACAATCCCTCAGACCTTAATTGCTTATTGAATAAGATACCTTTGACCCCCATCACCCACTGAGTAGGGTTCCTTCGACCTCCATCGCCCATGAAGAATGTTCCTTCAATCCTTTATCACCCACTATCTATGGTCCCTCCGACCTCTATCACCCACTAACTATAATTGCTCTAACCTTTCCTCTCCTATTGAATAAGGTCCATCTAACCTCTATAACCCAACGACTATAGACCCTTTGACCTCCATCACTTGGGGAATTCAATCCCTCGGACCTTCGTCTCCCGATGACTACGGTCCCTCCAACCACTGTCACGCAACTACATTCCTACTATCAAAACAAATAGGCCAATACTCTCCTGAGAACTACTCTCACATCACTAGATTCTTCCAACTCATGCCATGTAATATTTTTTATATGATGTATATTTGCTAAATCGAGCCAAGGCCTTCCGCCCAAGGAAGGGTTTATTTTTAATCTATAATAAACCCTAGTAAAATCATTTTAACTAGGTAATGCCTAGCGGTTTTTCATCTTTTTAGAGTTCTCATAATAACCTTAGTGTGTCTCATGACTCATGCACCCCTATCTCTTATATATTTGTGTAATGGATCTTTGTATAAAGATGGATGCTAAACTCTATATCTCTCTACCATTATAAATTTTTCAAGATGTAACAGTTTGGTGACATTTGATGAAATGATTCCTAGCTAAGGGATAACTTTAGCTGCAACCTTGAAAGGTCATTCACGTCAATGTCATAGGCAGGGTTGAGGAAAGGCATTCCATTTAACATGATTTATTATCAAGTTCAAAAGAAGTAATTCAATATTGAGAGCAACATCACTATAACAACTAATATAAATTATTCTGTCACCTCTCAACAAAAAATCATTGCTAAATCAATTTCATTGAAATAGATTTTGATTAGGGCTACCTTAGTTATGATCTAAAATTTGATTGTGAATAGCAAGTCCCTCTAATACTTTACATGTCCAAAAATAATTTTGAATGCAACAATCTATTATATAGCTTCCAAAAAATGCAAGAAAGCTTAAAGTGAATTGTAAACTTTATACAATCCCTAACTGGACTTTTAATCTTTAGGCAAGGTTGTAGCCTAAAATTCAAAAAAGAAGTAATTGTCTAATGATAGAACAATCTTCACCATTGATTCTGGATACATGCGGCCCTTACCCCCCTTCTATCCAAGGAATAATTGATCCTAGATGGATTCAATTCGACCTCCTATATACTGGTTAACATCATAAAGTAATGCTTTAATAAATAATCTCAAAATGGTCAAACATCTTTGGTAGATTCTCTCAACCTCTTCCATGTTGTTTAATTTTCATCAAGCAATGCTTTGGCAAACAACCTTTGATAGGTCATACATTCCTTATGGATCTCTCTTAATCTCTTTTTTACTGTTAATATCATCTAGCAATACTTTGTCAAACAGCCTTAAATTGGTCAAATATTCTTGATGGATTAATTCTGAATTCTTCCACATAATTTAACACCATCAAGCAATGCTTTGACAAAAAAAATATGGATAGGTTAAACATATTTTTTGGATTACTTTTGACCACTTTCACTCAGATTAATGTCATTGAATAAGGCACTGACAAATAATCTTATATAGGTCAAACATCCATAGTCAATTTTCCCAACCTCTTAGATCATTTGGGAAGGTTGTAAGATCTTGTTGAACTAACCCCATGCACACCAATATGAGGGGTGAATTTATAATTTAAAAATACTAAAACCCAAACTCCCATTTTTTTAAAGAAATATAACAACTTTTAAAAAATAAATTCTAGATGAATAACTAACACAAGAAGAAGCAATTTAAAACTTGATTTTTCTTTTTCAAAATTTTGAAGAACAAATAAATCAAGAGGAATATGTAATTTTTTGCTACAGAAATTAATTCTAATTATAGATTACAATAAAAATTAAACTTATGCAGAAAATTTAAAGTGGAGAAAAGAAAAATAAAAAAGTACACACTAGAAACTTTATAGTGGGTCGGTCAACCTTGACTTACGTCTATTCCTCAGACTTCTCCTCTCTAGGTATTGCACTAACACTATAGTGACTCTCTATTTACCCCCTCAAAAAGGTGGAGTAACACTTACAAAAATCACTTCCACTAATCCCAGTGCAGTAGAGAACTGAAATATAAGTCACCCTTCTGATGATGACAACAAACCTTCAATCCTTTTTCACCCTTTTAGTGAAGGCTGAGAAACCATAAAATCTTTCTCACCCTTCTAGTAATGGAAGAGAACCTTCAATTATTTTTCACCCTCTTAGTGAAGGTAAAAAACCAATGAAATCTTTCTCACCCTTCTAGTGATGGAAGAGAACCTTCAATCTTCTTTCACCCTCTTAGTGAAGCTAGAAAACCCATGAAATCTTTCCACCCTCCTAGCGATAGTAGAAAACCTTCAATCCTTTTTCACCCTCCTAATAAAGGTAGAGAACTTATGCCCTAACTTTGAAGCTTCTCTCCCAAGTGTAACTCTAAAAACTCACCAAGGGCACTGGAGAAAGTAAGGATTAAGCTTCCCTAGAGCAATTGTGTGAAATTCCCTCACACTCCCTCTCCCTCTCGCATAAACTCTCCTTCTCTCTTTCTCTCTCTCACTCACTCACTCACTCACTCTCACTCTCTCTCTCTCTCTTTAAGTCCAAAGCACTTTCAATAATTCTCTTTTAGGGTTCCTTCAGCAACCAAAACATCTTCTTAGAGACTTCATTCAGTTTATTAAGTACAAAACTTACAAAAATCCTAAATTTTTAATTTGGCCATTGATGTTGGTACAATATGATATGGGTTTATATAATATGATTAGTTCAAAATAAGGATTTGTCCAATATAATGGAATAGCCATTCAGATTAACTGTTCAAATTCTATGTATTTATTATACAATATGATTGTAAGGTCATACAATACGATTAGGTCAATTTCCTTATGTTCGTAAAAGATGATTACTGGGACAATTAGAAATTATCTCTATCGATTGTTTGATACGACTATCATACAATACGTTCAATTCAAAAATTCAAGGTTTTCAACTAGTGTAATATCCGAGATGATCGAATTTATTATATCAATTGTAAACTATGATTAGCCATATTCGTTAAACCTTGATTTAATGGACTAATCAAGGGGAATACGTTAAGTAAGATTTCAAATATCATATAATATGATTAGAATTCTACAGTATGATTAAATTTATTTTTTTAAATAATTAAATTATCTAGCAGCTAGGATTTCTTAATGGAAACAAATCGTACATTATGTTCTATATCGTATAGTATGATTAGTTCATTAACATTAATTACATAATTAACCATTAATCTTCTTTTTTGTATAACTAAATATACAATATAATCATACTCATATGATGCGATTAGTTCAAAAAAATCTCAGCTCACTTTCATCACTCCCCTTTGTATGTGTGCACGATCACTAATTTTGCATACACCCTTATATGGCTAGACTCAAGAAATATAAATAAAGAAAAATGAAACATACATACTCTTTTGAAAGCCATCTTATTATACCCAAACTTGAGCCTTAATTAATCTTGAGTGATGGGTGATGTACCTAAATGTTAGTACACTCAAATAAATAATATCAAATATATATGCTATAAGAAATAAAATTTCAATCAATAATATTTATTACATCAAAATCACAAGCTAGGGATCCTGGATTGCTATAATCTCACATTTTTTATGATGGGAAATATTTTTTTTATTAAAAAAAAGTTAATATTTCATTTACAATTTTTTTATTTTTTTATTTAAAAAAAATGCAAAAGAAAGAAAAAAAACCCCTACAAATAGAATCTGTAAAAGATAAACTAGTTAATAAAGAAAACAAACACACAAACAACCAACTACTACTTCTCCTTTTGACATCAACAAAAAGGAGGATCAAGAAGAGACATAAAAAAGCTATATAACTAAGAAAAAAATAAAAGCACAAAGAACAACAAATAAATCTTAAAACTATGAAGGCCCCTAATTAGGTGGTGGTGTTGGCTAGAAATATTTAAGAATTCAAGAAAATTATTTCCCAAACCATGCCATATTTTCCTCGTGTTGTTGTCATTGATGTTGCGTTTGAGTATCCAAATGGAACTCTAATATATTATATCATTGCATCATCTCCTCTTAAGGGTAAGGCTGGAACGCTAGGAAAGGTGGTGGCACTGGTACTGGTCCAGGCTTTGGTGTAGGTGCAGCTGCT
Organism: Dendrobium catenatum; assembly: GCF_001605985.2. Classification (NCBI taxonomy): domain Eukaryota; kingdom Viridiplantae; phylum Streptophyta; class Magnoliopsida; order Asparagales; family Orchidaceae; genus Dendrobium; species Dendrobium catenatum. Next base: position 223,810 of record NW_021319089.1, read on the forward strand.
TGACCAGCTCCCCCAAAATAAGTTCTTCTTGCTCTTGCCTCTTATTAGGATGAAAATAAAAGTGGAAAGAACCATCGATGTGGAAAATAGGAAAATGATCTGTAGTAAGTAACTTTTTCATAAATAATTATTGATATGTCAAAAATCCACTATGGATTTTTCTCAACTTGTAAGGACATTAAGTAATTATGTGGAAAATAGCCTAAGATATATCAAACATCATTGAATTTCTATTGAGCTCTTCTATACAACACTTTTAAGCATCTCTCTTTAACCCCTTATTTTTGGAAAGATAGGATCCCCATCACCATAGGCCTTAACTCAGTTAGCACCATTATTATGCCACTAGACTGATGTCATTGGTACACCACCTATCTCCTTCCATTAGGTTGTCTAATGTCTACAACCGTTTGTATGGATGTTAATTACCTTCAATTGAATGTAATTTTATCACATCCAACATTAGATCCTTGCTTGATCACCGTCAACAGTATACCCTTTAGTTACTACAAATAAACATGCACCCGCAGTTACATACATCAAAGAATTTAGCCTTTAATAATTATTGACGGTCTTGTGACTCTTATAATACAATATTTGCCCTTTTATAAAGGAAGATCATAACTTGCATTAGAGGACCAAGTATTTATCATTATTGATGATCTTCCAACCCCTACAAAATAATATTTACACTTGTCATAAAATAAAATGGATGCATACGTCAGAGGACCAAGCCTTTTCCAGAGATTGATAGTATTTTGACTCATATAAGATAGTCCTTGCCCCTATTACAAAGGAAAACTGGATCCTGGGTTAGAGTAATAAACCTTTACCAGAGATTGACAGTCTTGGGACCCCTATAGGACAATCTTCACTACTATTATAGGAAAAAACCATAGAGCCTGCATTAAAAGACCAAGCTTTTATTGCAGATAGATAATGTTGCCCCTCTTATAGGATAGTTTTTTTCCTTACTATAGAAGAAAATTGGAGCCTAAGTAAGAGGATTGAGCCTTTACCATAGATTGACAGTCATGTGACTCCTATAAGATAATCATCACCCATATTATAGAGGAAACATAAACTTGCATTAGAGGATCAAGCCTTTAATAGAGATTTAAGGTCTTATGCTTTTACAAGATAATCTTCACCCCTATTATAGGAAAATAAAGCCTACACTAAAGGACTGATCCTTAATCAGAGATCGATGGTCTTTAGACAACTACATGATAGCCTTCCCTCATTTATAGGGGACAACTGGAGGATATGCCAGAGGACTGAGCCTTTATAATCATTTACATGATCCAAAATTTTCCCAATCCATTTTTCTCTCAATCTATAGGAGAAACTTTGGATTAACAAAGAAGAATCATACCTTTTTCCTCACCCTCAAGGGGCTTGAAAGTTTGAATAGGTTTTTAGACCTAATATATTCATCCCAAGGCTAACCACTAAAAGTGGTTAGCCTTGGTGTTATTGGGATATTTTGATTTCACATAATATCTTATGCTTTTTATGTTTTATATTATTCACTCATTAGGATATAAAAATTTATTATTTTATGTTTACGCAATTTTTTGATTTTGAGGCTTACGCCTCGCCTCACGAATGAAAAATGCCTCAATACATGAATACACAATTTTAAACATTGGAATGAGATAAGAAGCCCAAGACGAAATCAAAGAGAGGAGAAGAGAAATGGAACAAGCTGGCAAGCTTTCCCAAGAAGAAACCCTCAAGTTTTAAGAAAACTTTGCTCAACAAACTCTTGGTAATTTAGAAAATAAGTTTAAGATTTTTAACATAATGATAAGTTTTCTCAAAGTAACTTTTTAACCACTAAAAGTAAATGTACAGAAATTAAAAAATGCAGTAAAAATAAAGATAGAAGAACATCTAATTTTATAGTGATTCAGTCTAACTAGACTTACGTCCACTTCTTGAAAACTCATTCTTTACATATTGCACTATACCAAAGTGGCTCTCCTTTAGCTCCCACAGTAAGGTGGAGAAGCCTATACAATAACCTCCCTTCCATGAAACCCTAGTGCGGGAGAGTACCGATGTCCTTTCTCACCCTCCTGGTGTTGGCAGAGTACCAACTACCTTTCTCATCCTCTTGGAAATGGCAAGGTACCAACATCCTTTCTCACCCTCCTCGTGACGGCAGAGTATTGAATCACCTTCAAAGATCTTCTCTCAAGAGTCTTCAAAGAAGTAGGGAAAATACTTAAAGAACATACAAAGAGATCCTTACCTTTGGGCAATCTTGTGAACCCTTCATAATTTCCACTTGGAAGATCTCACAGCCCTTACTCCCAAATAATCTCCCAAAATACTCTCTCTATAACTCCCAAGAGAAAATTCACATAAGAAGTTAAATAGTCAATTTTTAGGACTATTATATATGTAAAACCAGAAAAATAATCCAAATAACTAAAAATTTCAAGTTAAACGTACTTGGATCGTACAGTATAATTGTACTTCATACATTTGAATAATTTAAAAATCTATATACGATCCTATATGAATTAATTTTATATTATATCAGTGTTATGTAAGAACTGCCATCGTACTGTACGAACAATTTAAAACTAAATAGGTTTGTCCGGTACAATTATGTACAAATACATTTTATACACTGGTCATCATCTTTACAAACCAAACATCATACAATACAAACTGTTAAATAAAATCATTCTTCATATGGTATAAATATGGATGATCCCATTTCGTACTATAGACGTCATCTGTACAAATCCAAGTTCGTACAATACGAACAATTAAAAATTTTAGGTGTTCATATGGGACGAACTAGTATGCACCTATTTCATACTCTGGATGTCATCTATATGAACTACACTTAGTACAGTATGATCATTTCAAAAAATGGTGAGTTTGTTCGGGACGAGCTGCTATGTATTTATTTTATAATCTGGACGTTGTCTGTATGAATCCAACTTCAAAAGAAAATTTCTTAGGCATGATTCGATTAACTTCTTATAGAGGAACTTTTATGTCAAATCATCCAGTACGATTCAAGAATCGTACAATATAATTAGTTTTAAAAATAAAAGTTTTGACTAACTTCCCCAATGTGTGTGCACGGTTAGCCAATTACAATCGTACTCTCTAAGACTCAAGAAAAATAGAAAAGTATATATTTCAATTATAAGAAACCGTAATTTAATATGTCTTGAAGTCTTCGACAGTCTGGAGTATGATTTCTCTGAAACGTTAGTACACACAAATAACAAAAACAAAATATATCTAATATATGATAGGAGAAATAGTATTCAACACAATAATATTTTATTATCATCAAAAACTCACTAGATATAAAAATATAGTTTTGAAATCTAAGATGCAATAATCTCCCTCTTTTTTATGATGACATAATAATATTTGAGTTAACACTTAAGATAATTTTTCTCTTAAGCTTCTCCTTAATGAGTGATCAATTTAAAATAAAGGATTCCAATAAAAATCAAAACCAAAGCAACAAATTAAAAAGAAACAAAAAATGTAAACAAAAAAAACACAACAAACATACACACAACACACAAACATTGACATAACACAACTTCAACAAAAATAACACAAACAAACATACACACAAACATACACATAAACATACACACAACTTAAACAAAAACAACACAAATAAATATACACATAATAACACAATACACACATCACAAAAATAAGACAACATATAATCATACAAACATACATCAAACAACCAATGCATCAAACAAACAAAACATCAAACAATAACTAATGACTCCCCCTTTTGAAAATAATAAAAAGAGAAGTAACTCTTAAAAAAATTAAGTTTTTATGAATAAATCAAAATTGATGATGAAGAAGTAGATTTTAAATTAATAGCAAATATAATATTAACAACTTAATGCTAGAATGAAAACCCCAAATTTTAAATCAAAGAAAAAACTAAGATTGGAAAAGTCAACTAGGTTCACTTTTCATTCTAGACATATAAAAAAAATATTACAAAAATGATGAAATAAAGATTAATTAGTTTCTAATTCAATAGTTAAGATTATTGTCGATTATATGAATTTATATAAGAGATAAAATGATAAAGGAAAGAATAGTTTAAATTTTTTAATTTGCGACATTGCGCAACTTTTCAATTGTTTATGGCACACTTTATACATCTTTTTAATTTGGGCTTATTTTATGCTTCTTTCACTTTTCAAATATTGCACATTTTCTAAACTATTGGCACATTTTATACATCTTTTCAAGTTTGGCACAGTTTGAGCATCATTTTACATTTTCGATCTTGCTAGTATCAATAAATCTTAAAACAAAATTCAATAATTAACAAAAATAAACACATTGAGAAAGAAATAAAATAAAAATAAGACATCTATTTTGTAATAATTATAGTTAAATGGAATTTGTCTATAGGAATATAAAATTGATCTTCTAATCTAAATCAATCATAATTTAATTTACAATTTTGAGAGATTCAATTTTGCCAGAAAACTAATTTGTAGAGGAAAGTAATTCAAAATTTTATTCTAGAGATCAACTACAAATGATTTTTCTCTAAAACTTTAACCAATCTAAGAAGAATAATTTCAATTCAAGTCTACACATCATTCAAATTAACATTTGAAACACATACAAATGTTACATCATACTAGAAACTGAAAATCCACAACATGAAGAAACCAATATGTGAAATGACAAAAAATATCTCAATAATAAGTATAAAAATCTCAACAGTATGTACAACACTGAAGTAACAACTAAAATCCTAAGGGACCTTGGTCTGGAGGTGGCTAAGGGTTGAACATCGTAAAGTTGTTATTGATCATAGCTACATTAGTGTTGACCGTGTTGAATTGCCATCAGATCTACCCCATGTCTTTATTATACCTCATATCTTGCTAGTTTAGGCAATTCTTAATTTTATCAAAATGTTGATCATAATGAGATTCTATTCTATCAAAATGCTTGACCATTTCTTGATAGAAATTTTAGTCGGGTCCAGGTGCACGTGCTGGAGCTAGGGCTCCTTCTTTTTCCTCTATATCTTCTACCTCAAATCCTTAATCTTGACTAAAAAGTGCATAAAAAAGGCATTAGTAAAGTAAATGGGAATTTGAGTGGGAGGATCAAGATGGATCAGGTTGTACTTCCTTTCTAAAATGTTGGCAACTAAGTGTCCTAAGGCCACATTTTTCTTCCTCTTATTATGAGGAAGTCCATTATCAGAAAGTTTATAGATGTAGTCCATGATTAGTTGGGCTTCGTCAATAGGAGTATTTATCATGATTAAGTATAAAAAGTAGATAAAAGAGGAGTCAAATTGAAATGATCACCAGCTTTGGGAATGAAAAAAGTTCTCACGACATGCTAGATGATCCGGGCATTCTGGTTAAGGGTATACATATGAGAAAGATGGCTTACTGGTGCAACACCTCTAAGAGTCAGGTTTATTTCCGACTTATAAAAATTCGCTCTAGAGGTCATGGTGTGTGCTCTAACCCCTTGAGTCCTAAGGTGAAGGAAGTTTTCTAGATCTTCCTTAGTTATTTCAACTCGCTCCTTAAATACATAAGAGATCATCCTAGTATGATCTTGGTTCACTTTCATGTTTGCAAGAAAGATTTGGAAAGTTTCTTAATGATAAACATAGATCAAGGTTAGGATAAATGAAAATTGAGTCATGGTGAAAAGAGGAATAACCGAGAAGTATATGTCACTTTGAATAAGGAGATGAGAGGGGGTAACCCCTGCTCAAACAAAATGGGCAAAGGCTTCCTCATTTTCCTTAGAAAGAAAGTTCTCGTCTCTACCAGAGTGAGAGGATGAGCCGTTAGAACTGCATGGATGTTTGTTGCCACTGGCCGTTCCTAAAGATTGGACTCGAGATGGTTTGAGATTTGAAATGATTGTGAAGAAAAACCATCAAATACCTTTCAATATATAGAAAAACAACCTATCGTACATTACAAAATTTTGATCATACATATTATTTTAAAATCATACGAGACAAAAAAATATTTCGTACATACAAATGTAAATGCCCAAAAATGAAATGACTTTTCCTAAACTGCCATTCCCGAGGTGTCATTTTATATAGGCTTTTTGACTATAAGATCATAAAGATAAACACCTATTTGTCCAGGATGATCAGAATATTAATGATCATTTCTGACTGTTAGGTTTGTCCATATAAGAAACTGACTGTAGGATCGTATAGATGAAATTGGATTTCGTACGTACAACTAGATACAAAATAAATGAATGTTTGAAAAACTATACCCAACCATACAAACAAAAAATTCTTGGTTTTATAGATTATGACAACATTATACAATATGATATGCATTAAAAAACTCAATCTTGCATGCTCAACTCAAAACAATACCATGTAAAGACTACTGAATTCGTACAGTATAAAAAATTTCATGCAATATAAAGGAAATAATTAAAACAATACATGATAAATAAAAAAAATCTTTTCAAAAACCAATCACTCAATATCCGATGACATGCAAAAAAGAAAATAAAACTAAAAACTACTACTAACAAAAAGAAAAATAAACATAACTAATGAAACATCCAAACACTAACAAACAAATAAAGAAAAATAAACAAACATATCAATACATTACAAATCCAATTTGCAAAAGTTTAATTTTTAAGCATTAAGATCAATCACATCTAATCTGGTTCTTAAGGTGCTAAATGTTTTAAAAGCTAGTGGTTTTGGGAAAAATATCTGCAAGTTAATTCTCATTAGTAATATAATGCAATTCAATTTCTCCTTTAGGCACATGATCTCTAATGAAGTGATGCCTTATATCTATATGCTTGGTTCTGGAATGTTGAATTGGATTCATTGAAATGCATATGACACTTGTATCATCACATAAAATTAGAATAATGCTAATAAAAAATCCTAAATCAATTAGATGTTATTTTAACCAAAGAACTTATGACACACAACTACATAAGATAATATATTCTGCTTTAGCAATAGAAAGGATTACTGAATTATATTTTTTGCCAGACCAAAAAACTGTAGAGTTAACTTATGAATTGACAAGCTCTAGAAGTAATTTTTTGATCAACCCTAAATCCTATAAAATCTGAATTAGATTATCCAATGATTTCTAAAGAAGAGATATGCTTAGAATATAAAATCCATAAGTTTTAAATTCCCAAAAGATATCTCAGAATTTTCTAACAGCGGTCAAATGTGATTCCTTTGGATCATATTAAAATCTTGCACACAAATAAAAACTAAACATGATATTTGTTCTTCTGGTAATTAAGTAAAGTAATGATCCAATTTTTCCTTTAAATTTCTTTTGATCAACAGATTTTTTTCCTTAGAGTTCTTATCTAATTATACTGAGGAACTCATCAGTTTACTCACTCATTTAGCATTATCCATTTCATATTTCTTAAGGGTGTCCTTAATATACTTTGACTGGCTAAGAAATATTACTTCCTCATTTTTTATGCTAAAATCAAGAAAGTAACTCGAGCCTCCCATCAAATTCATTTCAAATTCACTACTCAATATTTTTAAAAAATCATCACAAAGGTTTTTATTAGTGGATCCAAATAAGATATCTTCAATATATATTTGAAAAATGAGTATGACATCTCTTATCCTTTTTAATAAGAGAGTGGTGTCAACATTTCCTTTAACAAATGATCTTTATAGTAGGAAAGTTCTTAACCTCTCATACCAAGCCCTAGGTGTCTATTTTAGTCCATTCAATGCCTTTTTCAATTCAAACACTTGATTTGAGAATTTTGAATTTTTAAAACCTAGAGGTTGGTCAACATAAATATTCTCTTGTATCACCACATTAAGAAAGGCACTCTTAACATCCATTTATATAATTTAAAACATTTAAAATAAGCAAAGGCCAGTAAAACCCTTATTGCTTCATGTCTATCTACAAGGGAAAAAAGTTTTATCAAAATCAATTACATCTATTTGATTGCCCCCCTTGGCCAAAAAATCTTACTTTGTTTCTAATCATAACACTTGAATCATTCATTTTATTTTTGAACACCCACTTAGTTCCAACGACACTTTGATCCTTAGGCCTTTCAATCAATTCCCAAACATCATTTCTAACAAATTAATTCTTCTTGCATGGCCAAAACCCAAAATTCATCCAAAAGTTCTTGATTTATATTAGTGGGTTCAATCATTGAAATAAAGTAAAAAATGGTTCACTTCTATGTTAAGTCCATGCCTAGTTCTAACACCCTCACTAGGTTTACCTAAAATCAATTCTTCAGGGTGACTCTTGAAAAATTTATATTCTCTAGGCAATGTGTTTTCTATTCCAACATTCTCTTCCAAATTTGTCTTTTCAATTTGTTGGGAGATATCTTCAATATGATCTTCTTCCAACCTTGGCTCTTCCAAAATGCTAGATTCATTAAAAACTATATGTGTGATTTCCTCAACTACCAAAGTTCTCTTGTTAAAAACCCTAAAGGATTTACCAGCATTAGAATATCCTAAAAAAATTCCTTCATCAGATTTAGGATCAAATTTCCTAAAGGAGTTTTTTTATTATTATGAATGATCACCTTACATCCAAAACATGCAAATATGAAAGATTAGGTGTTCTCCACTTAAAAAGTTCATAGGGTGTCTTGTTCAACTTGAATATAATATTCACCCTATTCAGAACATAACATGCCATACTAATCGCTTCAGCCAAAAAATATTTTGAAAGTAAATATTCGACCAATATAGCTCTAGCAGCTTCTATTAAAGTTTAATTATTTCTTTTGACTATATCATTCTGTTTAGAGGTTCTAGGTGTTCAAAAGTTGTGATCAATTCCTTTCTATCTTCAAAAATTTTCAAATTTCTCATTTTCAAACTCTCCTCCATGATCACTTTGAATTGATAAAATTTTACACCCTAGTTTCCTCTAAATCTAAGTAGAAAAGTTTTTAAATTCCTCAAATGATTCACTCTTATGAAATAAGAATTTTACCTAAGTAAACCTTAAAAAATGATCAATAATGACAAACCCAAAAACCTTATCTCCTAGACTTACAGTGCTAACCGGTTCAAAAAGATCCATGTGTAGGACTTTCAAAAGTTTGCTAGTTCTAGGATCCTTAATTGAATGAAAGGTAGACTTCACTTGTTTTCCTACTTGACATGAATCACACATGTGATCCTTAGTGATGTCTAATTTGGATATCTCTCTAACAAAATCTTTTTGGGTAATGTTCCTGAGATTTTTCATGCTTATGTGACAAAGTCTTCTATGTCATAACCATGATTCATCAGTGATTGTTTTGAGATAAAAAATATTAGAAGAATTAATAAAATTTAAATCAAACATATATACATTATTTATCCTATTTCCATGCAACATATCAATTAAGTTTTGGCATATTACATAACTTGTAAGAAAAATTTTAGCATTATAACCCTTATCACAAAGCTGACTAATACTCAACAAGTTATGCTTTAAGACTTCTACCAATAATATCTTTTCAATGAAAAAACTATTCTAGTTGCCAATGATACTTGTACCTACCACTTTCCTTATGGTATTGTCTCTCAATGTCACTTAGTCTCCATTCTTGGCTTCCAGCGATATAAATTATGTTGTGTCTACAGTCATATGCTTCGCACATCCACTGTTTAGGTACCAAATGCTCTTATGAGGACTTGTATGAGAGTGTTTCTATAAAATGATCAAATGTTAGACTTGGGAACCCAAACAAGTTTGGGTTCTCTTAGAAATAATAATCTATATGCATGTTTGATATGCTGTGATTTATGAATGGTGCAAGTGTGAGATATATGACCAATCATTCCACTAAAAACATTTCACACAAGGAATAGGATTTATCAATCTATGTGAGTTATAATGTCATTTCCTAGGTTTTGAAATTATACACTTTTGATCTGGATTGTAAAGTGTAGGGGATGTCTTACATACCTTAATGGAATTTAGTTTTTCTATAAGATATGAGTTTGTATTTTTTAAAGTCAAATTATCAAATTTTAACTCATATTCTCTTGGTTTTGATTCAGCCATAAACACTTTAAAATTATTTACAAGTTCTATATGAGATTATTTTAATAGTTCATGCTTTTTGTTAAAATCGTCAAACTCATCCAATAATGTCATGCGGTTGCTATGAATTGATGCATAATTGTTCCTAAGGATTTCATGCTCTTTTTATAAATTTAAAAATTCTACGTTCAACTTAGCATACTACTTTTTGAGTTTCCTATATGTAGTATAGATTTTCTCAAAAACTTTAAATAAATCATCATAGGATAAATCACATACCTCTTGATCTGAGTGATCAAGTTTGTCTGCCATTAAGCAAAAGTTTGTGACTTTCTCTTCTTCTTATATTTTTGAAGAATTGGATGCTGAGTCCACCCGGAATGATCTCTATAGTCTTTTATTTAACTTCCTAATATTAGTTTTCTTCTCAACTTTCTCCTTGGTAGGATTAGCTTTGAGATTTAGGCATTCATATTTGATATGTCAAGGCTTCCTGCATTCATAACATATTACATCATTTGATATTTTTGCATTTCTGTGGAGCTTACCCTTTATCCACTGCTAATGTCTCCATTGCTTTCTTCTTAGAATACTTTTAAATTATTGCAGCATAAGTGCAATATCATCTTCATCCTCAGGTTATGACTAATCACTTTCTGAGTCATCAACTTTCAACTAATGTTTTTTCCTTTCACTTGTCACCTGTATCAATCTATCTTTGAGTCACTCCTTGCTCATAAGAAATCAATTATCCAATTTTTTTTTCAATAGAATAATAGTTAGGTCTTTTGATTCAGTTATGACAGTTATCTTTACATCATAAGCAGTAGATAAAAAACAAAGAATTTTATTAACATTCTCAAAATTTGTTAGTTCCGTACATAAAGCATGCAATGAAGTGACTATATGTGTAAAATGAGTATACATGTCAGTAATTGATTTATTTAATTTCATGCAAAAAACATTATAGTTGTGTAATAAAATGTTCAATATGGACTATTTCACTTCATTAGTTCCTTTATACATCATGCAAAGTCCATCCCAATTTTTTTTTTCAATTCTACAGGTTTCAACACATATATAGTCCTCAAATTTAAGGGAATAAAAAGAAATTCTTTAAGAATTTAGCATTTAACTAAGTTAATTCTTTTTCCTTTACATTCCAATCAGTAAATGGTGTTTAAATCCGAACGCCATAAATTAGTCTAGTGCGTCTAGTGCAACCTTAATGTACTAATATTCACATGTGATAATCAAGTGATTGAAAAAAAAGTAGACATACAAGTTATCCAAAAGTTAAAGGAATGTTATCAAATAGTGGTGGTCTAGTGATCAAATATCCTTCAAGAGTGTTGCAGATTCCAAAAGTAGCCATGATCATTTTCAAAAAAGTTGTCTAAACTTTAATTTTTGAATATAGGCTCTGATACCATTTAAAAGTTCGAATAAGTTATTAGACCTAATAGATTTGTCCCAATGATAAGCAAGAGGAGGGGGGGTTAATTGGTAATTTAAAAAACTCTTGATAATTTAGAAATCTTATTTAAGATTTTTAGCACAACGATAAGTTTTCTCAAAGTAATTTTTTAACCACTAAAAGTAAATGTGTATAAATTAAAAATCCAGTAAAGATAAAGACATAAGAACACCAAATTTTATAGTGATTCGATCCAACTAGACTAACGTCCACTCCTTGAAGACTGTTTCTTCAGTTATTACACTATACCAATGTGACTCTCCTTTTTATTCCATAGAAATATGTAAAAGACCTTACAACAACCTTGCTTTCATCGAACTCTAGTACGGTAGAGTACCAATTTTCTTTCTCACCCTCCTTATGATGACAAAGTACCAACATCCTTTCTCTCCCTCCTAGTGACTGCAGAGTACCAACATCCTTTTGCACCCTCCTAGTGATGACAGAGTACTGTATCTCCTACAATGATCTTCTCTTAAGACTCTTCAAAGAAGTAGGGTAAATATTTGAAGAACAAATAAAGAGATCCTTACCTTTGGGCAATCTTGTGAACTGTTCATAATTTCCACTTGCAACATCTCTCAACCCTCACTCCCAAACACACTCCCAAAACACTCTCTATCACTCCTAAGAGAATTCATGGAAGAAGTTAGATAATTAGTTTTTAGGACTCTCATATTTGAAAGACCAGTAAAATTGTCCAAAAAACTAAAAAATTCATACTTGGATCGTACAGCATGATCGTACTTCATACATATAAACAGTTCAAAAATCCAAGTATGATCCTATAAAAACTGATTTCATATGCTATTAGTCGTATGTACGAAATGTCATCGTACTATATGAATAGTTAAAAGTTGAACAGGTTCGTTTGGTACGATTATATATGAATGCATTTCACACACTGGTCATTATTTGTACAAATGTTACATCATACAGTACAAATTGCTAAATAAAATCATGCTTTGTATGGTACGAACAAAGACGAACCCATTTCATACTATGGACGTCGTCTTTACAAACCCAAGTTTGTACAGAATGAACAGTTCAAAAAGTTTAGGTATTTATGTGGGACTAACTAGTACACACCCATTTTTTACTCTAGATGTCATCTGTACAAAATCCACTTCATACAGTATGATCGGTTAAAAAATGGTGAGTTCATTCAGGATGAGCTGGTACATATAGAGTTTATACTATACGAACACTTTAAAAGAAAAAAATTTTGAGGCATGATTTGATTAACTTCATTCTAGAGAAACTTTCATGTTAAATTATCAAGTAAGATTCAAGAATCATAAAATATGATTAGTTTTAAAAATAAAAGTTTTTACTCACCCCCCAGTGTGTGTGTGCATGGTTACTAAATTACAATCATACTCTCTTAGTCTAAAAAAAAATATAAAAAGAACATACTTCAATTACAAGAAACCATAATCTAATCTGTCTTGAAGTCTTCAATAGTATGGAGTATAATTTCCCTAAAATGTTAGTACACATAAATAACAAAAACAAAATATATCCAATATATATTAGGGAAAATAGTAATTAACACAATAATATTTTGGTATCATCAAAAACTCACATGATATAAACATCATCACCCACTGATTATGATCCTTTTGACCTCCATCACTCACTTACTATGGTCCCTCTCACTAGTATCACCCCTCGATTAAGGTTCATCTGGCCACCATCACCCATAGTGTATAGTTCTTTCGACCTCTACCACCCAATTACTATGGTACCTATGACCTCTATCCCCCTCCAACAATTATCCCTCTGACTTCCATAGCCAACAAATTACATTCCCTCTAACCTCCATCACCCATTGACTATGGCCCCTCTCTAACCTCAGTCTCCCACTGAGTATGGTCCCTCCAACCTCTATCACTCATCGAGTATAATCCCTACTAGCTATGTCACCCACTAAAAAGGTCCCTCTGACCTCAGTTTCCCACCGACTATAGTCCCTCGAACTTTCATTGTGATTCAAATAAGGTCCCTCCGACCTCCATCACCCACTAACTATAGTCCCTTCGACGTCCATCAACCACAACATATAGTCTCTCCAACCTCCATTGCCCACCAACAACGATCCCTCTAACCTCCATCGCCCACCGACTATGGTCTCTCTGACTTCCATCCCATGCCAAATGTGGTCCCTCTTATCTTCATCACCCATTAACTATGATCTATAGACTTATGTCACCCACCAAATATGGTCCCTCCGACCTCCATCATTAGCCAACTATGGTCCCTCTTATCATTGTTTCTTGACTATGGTCCTATTAACTAAACGAATAGGCCAACACTCTCATGAAAACAACTCTCAAATCACTACATTCTTTTAACTCTCACCATCTAATGTGATTTATATGAAGTATAATTGCTACTTCGAACAAAATCCTTCACCCCAAGAAAGGGACTCATTTGTAATTAATAAAAATCACTAGTAGAATCATTTTAACTAGGCCAAACCTCATGATTTTCCACTTTCTCAGGATTTTTTAAATAAAAACATTAGTGTCTCTCAAGACACTTGCACCCCTCTCTATTATCTATGTTTGTGATGACTATTCATATAAAGCTTAGATTCTAAACTATATATTTATGTACCATCATGAATGTTCTAAGATGCAACAAAACTTAATCAAATGGGCTCCATATTACTCGCAGATTTTTAAATTAAAATGAAAATTTGGAGTTTGGGTTCTTTTTTTAAAAAAATATGAGAACATTACTAATAAGTATTTAATAATCCTAAAAAAATTAGAGGAGAGAGAGTTCTAGGGCTCTGCAAGATCTTTTTAAGAAAGTATAAGCTGAAGTGACACAAGTCAATCAAAATGTGTTTAGGCTAATCTTTTAACTGCTAAATATAAGCTTGAGCTAAAGTAAATCATCATATTATATGTTAACCTTAAGTAATACAAGTAGAATTATATAGTAAAACTTAATATTTTTTATTAAATTTAATAGCTCTATCTTATTGAATCCAAATTTATTTGTGGGCATAATGTGGATTGTACTAGCAATATTAACTTAAAAAAATGAAAAGATAGTGTGTGAGAGAGAGAGAGAGAGAGAGAGAGAGAGAGAGAGATTTTGAAGGAAGCTCAACAATTTATTAGTGCCAAAAAATAAAGAGCATAACACAATAATCTAATATAGGATTGTCTTTCTAGTTAGCTTTTGAGATCAAGTAGATATGTGAGTTATTTCAAGTACTTTGAGTTGCTTTAGTCTAGGTTGAATTGATCTCATTTATAAAGTTTATCATGGTTATGAAATAAAATTTTCCTAGGATTGACAAATCCTTTTCTCTTAATAAATTTAATATGATAGATTAGATACAAGCTTCTCTTAGTCTATTAAGTTCACTTAAACTCAGCCCAAATAGTTTTTGTTGTATAAATATTTCAATGATATTATAGGTTTATTGAGGCATTTGATAGAATTTTAAATATCACTTTAGACATTATTTGCATTATTTAGTGTTGATTTAACTTCACCAGATATGTGAGCATCATAAGCCCATTAATATTAAAAAAGCCTTTATTTATGGACTTCCCTTTTTAGCGTTCTTCTTTGAGAATCACCTTCGTAAAATATTTTTCCTTAAGATGTTCAAGAAGTGACCAACCATTATAGTCAAGATATCCCTAGAGAATTTTATGACCATTATGATGCAAAGGTAGAGACGAGTGAAGGCAATAGAGATGATGGCATACATGAAGATGATCATGAATCTTTCCCAACATAATGTTATGAAGTTGGAGCTCAATAATCCAAGAAAGGAAATTTTAGTTTAATAGATAATTAGCTCTATATAATAAAGTAATATTTTTTTACTTTCTTTTTGAAGTTATCTCTATTGTATTATTTATTAAAAATAACATGTGTATGAAATTTGTTTGTTATATTATGTGCTTATGATATAAAATTAAATGTGCATTTAAAATGAGTATATTTTTTGAATTTAATGAATTTTGAAGGGATCATTATCTATTGCAATCATTCTTCCTTTTTTTCATAATTATTGGTATTGTTTTAGGGAAGGATGATCCAAGAAATCCACTTTTTTGTGGTAGAATTCTTTTTAAGTGACTATACTACATGGAATATTTTGTGAGGGTTTTAATAAATGGTGGATAATATAAAGGGTTGCCCGTATGTGGAGGATAAGTTAATCCTAAAAGCATATCTCAGGATTTGGGTTTGAAATGGAGAATGATCTTGGGCATAGATTTATGAAGAATAAAAAAAAATTTAAAAGTTGGTATGCAAAGTTTGGTTTTATTTGCTTATCATCTCTCATGGACATAATTTTTTTTATCCATGCATGGTTATTAGCAAGGATGGAAGGCTTGAGAATGTGCCCATTTTCAATATTTTTGAATCAAATAATCATTTTTATTATTTTTTGTGAATTGGCGTAACGTTGGCATGTAATTTGTGATGTTCTAATGCAAGGTTGACCCAATAAAATGCAAATAAAAGAAATTAAAGATTTTTAAATGCAAAATTATTTTACATCATTAATTAAAAATTATTATAATATGGGACCCAACCTTGTGTTTTGATGACTACAAACATTGTTGAATGATTATCTACTTCTTTATGCATATTACTTTGGGTATTTATTTGGTGTACTACTAATCTCTTAGGTTAAGCATACACCAAGGATCAACAAAAAATTAGAGCTCAGGAGCATATTGCATAGGTTAGATTATTTAGAATGTGTTTGTAATTTTTTTTTCTTGAGTTAATGTATGTAAAAAGTATATGATAGCTTAGCAATCATGCATACACATGCACAGAGAGAGTGAATAAGAAATACTTTAATTTTTTTAGTAGTCATTTTTATTGTACAACCAATTAAAATATTTAATTTAATTGAAAAAAAATAAATTTGAATTGTAACTAATCATATAGTACAAACACCACATCATACTAGATGATCATCTATAACCAGAAACCCCACCGACAAATCTAACTTACCTAAAATAGGCAATTTTGAATTTTGAAATTTAAACTATTAACATTAAACAAATTATTTTGTAATGTACAATCTTTTAAGTTATTACCTAATTAGGATAGTTAATTAAAAAATTAAATTGAGTCAAATTAGATCTAAATTAATTGTAAATCATAATGTACGATCATATATCATATCGAATAAATTACTAGATGAGTCTCTGGATGAAGTTTAGATCATCTAATATGATCATAAAATTAATCATATTGTGGCATTAAACATTTATCTATTGTGATTAGCAAAAATATTAAACTGATCACACTGTATTATTGTTCATCATACAATACTAGCAATAAAATAGTTGAACTAATTATATTGTATAATCTATAAATCAAACAATATGAATAGTTGACAGAATTAAAAAATAATAATGGTTTTTGGGAGCCCATTATTTAAGATTTCTAAATATACTTTGTAAGAATCTTTGGTAGTCTCAGAGCATGAGTATTCTGTAAGCAAGGAATTAAAGAGAAAATCTTTAGCAAGGAAGAGAGGTGAAGTTTTTAGAATACAAGAACAATGTGAGTGTAAGGTAGTGTGAGCGGGTGTTTTCATATGATTGCTCTGGCTAACGTCCTACTTTTTTTCTCCATGAGTCTTGTTTTATCTTAAGAAACTCCTTGAAGAAGCTCTTATGTTAAAGGAAACTGACCACCATACCACCCCAAAGAAGGTGAAATGGATTGGGCCACTCTCCCTCACTAGGAGGGTATTGGGCTACTTTACCTCATTAAAAGGGTGAAAGGTATTTGGCTACTCCACTGCACTTGGTTGGTGAAAGGTATTTGGATACACCACTGCATCATGTTGGTTAAAAGGATTCAGCTACTCCACCACATTGGGTTGGAGAAAGTGATTTTGTAAGGGATTCTCTATCTTATCATGGGGGCTAAAGTTGAGACACTAATTCTTTAGTGTAATACCATAAAGGAATACTCTGGGGAGTAGATGTATGTCAAGTCGATCAAACCATTATAAAATTTTAATTTGCATTTTTATTTATTATTTGTATTTACTTTATGTAGATTTATTTTTTTTGCATATTTATTTTCTACAATTATTTGAATTTCGGTTTTATTATGACATGAATTCCATTATGGTTGAATTATATTATATCTAGTTAAAAAGTATATTTAAAAAAATCTCAAAAGTAAAAAAGGACAAAAATATTTATTTTCCTATAAAGGAAAAAATAAAAAAAAATATTTGGTGCTATTTTAAGTATTAGTTTCACTTCTACATTAAAGTTTTGAATTTAGTTGTTTAAAATTCGAAAGGGATTTTGAAAAATATTTTTAAAATACCAATACACCCCCTTTTATTGTGTCATGTCGTAGTTCAAGTGATTTTACACCCATCCATTGAACTTTCCATTAGCATTAGAGTGGGTTATCTAAATATTGGTTTTAAAAACTTGAGATAAATTTGATGGCACACTATAGAAATAAGGATACTACTGAGGGTTATTCAAGAACTTATCCACTGTTTTTTTGATAATATCCCATTTGGTTTTTGAAAAATTCATATGTCTACATTTATTGGTAATCAATTGATTTTTGAATGAGGTAGATAATACAAGTTGGTTATTATGTTCATTCTCACTTTTTTAATGGTTTTAAAATAGAAATCCTATTTATTAAATGTAGTTTAGAGGATAGGGATTTACCTCAACTAAATGCCAAATGCATGAATTATTTTATTCTATTCTTTAAAACCTAAAAAACCACATGTGTGTTTCAACTTGTATGTACAACTAGAAAACATATTTAGGATAGGTTATGTACGTATAAAAGCGCCAATGAAGTCAAGCAATCTCATTCAAATTTACTATTGCATGAGTATAAATTATTTCACATGAAACCTATTGAAACTATTTTTAATATTTATAGTAGCTTCTCTAAGATAGTAACCTCATTGCATGCTTTAGGTAGAGAAGTCTCCAATTCTAAAGAACATAACAAGATATTGCATTCTCTACTTGATTCATTTTATATAAAAATAACCCTATTTGTTAATCTAAAGATTTAAATACATATTGTATTAATAACTAAATGGGCTCTCTCATTACTTACAAGTAAAATATCAACCAAAGTCTTTTAGATATATGTGACTAGAAAAACGAGAGAATAATGACAATGAAGGCTAATGATATCAATAGAACTGATCAAGAGGTCAAGGTAGTAAGGATATAGCTTTGATGACTTATCAATTCAAAAGCTTCTTGAAGCATAAAAAAAGTGTTGCTCGATAGGAAAAAAGGTAAATAAGGTTAATTTAATAAAATTTTAATTAATATTATTTGCTTTGAGTATAAGAAACCCAGACACTTCAGATCTGACTGCCTTAACCTTTAGAGCCACCCTAGCAAAAAAAGAGCAAAGAAAAGCTTAGTTCTAAAAAGGGGAAGTAGAGGACATAAAAAGCCTTCTTGGTAGAAAAATGAGCATATTGATTTAAAGAAAGCTTTCAAGGAACTAAAATAATTGGCATTAGAGTTTACATTGAGCATACATTAATGTTTGAAGTTGCAATTCATAAAAGTGCAAATAAATATTTACAAAATAATATAAATGTACTTTAAAATAAAACACACAGGCCTAAACTTTTACTAAAGCCATAGCCTTGGACATAGCTTGAACATGTATCCCTAGGAAGAGGCATTATACCCCACATATTAATGAACCTATTTCTAGGAGTTTGGTGTTATTCTTATAGCATGCAATGACATATTTTGCATAATTGTACTTAACATTTTAGAACACATCTATTTTTTAGGCTCAAAGTATTAGGATCACAGCATAACATTCATAACTCTCATTTTCCCAAGCATAAGGAGTGACTCAAACTCACTTGGGTTCCCAAAACTAACCTAGAATTAAAATTACATGAATGCTCTTGTAAGAGGTCGAATGAGAACATATGGCACTTGGACAGTGGCTACTCAAGTCATATGATGGGAAATCTGAATCCATTTTTAACACTAAAGGCCAAGAGTGGAAGGAAGGTAACCTTGGGAGACAACACCACTAGGAAATTGATAGGTTTGAAAATAATTGGAAAATTTAATGGTTTATTATAGAAAATATACTTTTATTAAAAGGGTTAAAGCATAATCTACTTAGTATATATAAATTATGAGAAAAATGTTTTGAAATTAATTTCTTTATGAAAATTACCTTATTACTTTGAATGATAAAACTATGTTGGAAGGTAAAAGAATTATAATGTCTGTATGTTTAATTTGACTTGCATTGATACTTTTGATAATATTTACGACTTTAAAACTATTGTGAATGAATCTTGGCTATGTCATAGGTGACTATATTATGCTAGTATGAAAACTTTTAGGAAGATAACCATGTTGGATCTAGTTAGAGGCATCACCAAGTTAGAGTTCACTATGGATCATCTTTGTGATGCTTGTCAGTTAAGGAAGAAGACTAGATATTCATTCCATTATATTAAGGAGATCATCACCACTATACCACTAGAAATTCTTCATGTGTACTTATTTGGACCCATAAGTATAGCCATCTAAGGAAGAAGACTAGATGTTCATTCCATTCTATTAAGGAGATCATCACCACTATACCACTAGAAATTCTTCATGTATACTTATTTGGACCCATAAGTATAGCCATATAATTGGTAAGAGTTCTTGTTTTGTGAATGTATATGACTACTTAAGATTCATATGGGTTAGATTACTAGCACATAGGAGTGAATCATTTGATGATTTTAAAATCTCTCCACTTGGATTCAAAGGAAGTTAAGTTAATTAATTTCTACAATTACTAGTGACCATGGTAGAGAGTTTGAGAATGAAAGATTTGAATTATTTCATAAAGATTTTGGGATTGATCATAAATGTTTTCCCTTTGGACCCATTAGCTAAATGGTATAGCTGAAGGAATGAATAGAACTGTGGTAGAGGTATTTGGGGTAATGTTAGTAGAAAATAGCCTAATGAGATTTTTTGGGTAGAGGTAGTGAATATTGCCTACCATGTGTTGAATCAGGTAAACATTAGTTCTAAGCTGAATAAGGCACCCTATAAACTAATTCTAGTTAGAACACCAAACTTATGTCATCTACACATTTTTTGTTGTAAATGCTTTTTTTTTTTGCGAATTATAAATCTCTTTTAGAAAAGTTTCATTCTATGACATATGAAGGAGTTTTCTTAGGTTAGTCATCCATAGGTAAAGCCTATAAGGTCTTCGATAAAAGAATATTAGTTGTAGAGGAATCCACCCACTTGGTATTTGATGAGTTAGATAGACTTGTTGATCCAATGATAGGTGAAGATGATAAGGTTGATATTACCTATGGAGTAGAAAGCATAAACCTAGGAAATAGAAAAGAACTTCAAGACCCTTTTCTTAGAGAATTGATATATTCTTCTAGTCACCCTAGAGAGTATAAACCTAGGAAATAGAGAAGAACCTCAGGACACTTTGCCTAGAGATTGGATATATTCTTCTAGTCACCCTAGAGAGCTTATCTTAAGAGATCCATCTACATGGGTTAAAACCAAGAGATTTTTGGAAAGAATTTAGTCATACTACATTTATTTCTTTGATAGAACTAACCAGTATAGATCAAGCCTTAAATTATGAAATTTAAATCTTAGCCATAAAAGAAGAATTGAATCAATTTATACAAAATGATGCAATTGAGTTGGTTAGCAGGCCTAAGAATCAAGGTATGGTTGGCACAAAATGGGTATTTAATAGAATTTTAAATGATTATGGTAAGTGGTAAGAAATAAATCTAGGTTTGCAACACAAGCTTATAATTAGATTAAGGGTAATAATTTTGAGGAGACTTTTCCCCTAGTAGTTAGGTAAGCCATTAGAGTTTTATTAGCTTTTACATGTTTTATAGGCTTCAAATTATATAAAATGGATATTAAGAGTACATTCCTAAATTGAGTTATCAAAGAATATGTCTATGTAGAACAACCCAGGGGTTAAAAATTACCCATCATACCATGTTCATAAACTTAAAAAGCTTTATATAGGTTTAAATAAGCATTTAGGGCATGGTATAACAGGCTTAGCAACTTTCTCTTAGAAAAGTCCTTTGTTAAGGGTAAGGTAGGTACAGCCTTGTTCATTAAGAAAGCTAGAGATTTTAAACTCATAGTTCAAATTTATATTGATGATGTACTTTTTTTATCTACTAATGAAAACCTATACAATGAATTGTCATCTACTATGAGTAAGAAAGTTGAACTAAGCATGATGGATGAGCTGACCTATTTTCTTGGATTTATTGTAAGGAAAAGATAAGATGGTACCTTCTTTAGTCAGATGATTTTCATGGAGGAGTTATTAAAAAAATTTGATGTGGAAGGTTCTAAGAGTATAAGCATACCAATGAGCTCAACGAATCCAGCTAGATAAAGATATATATTGAAAGTAGGTGAACCAAAAAAACATAGAGAAAAAGTAGGATTATTTCTTTACTTGATTATTAGTAGGGGTGTAAATGAGTTGAGTCAAGCTCGAGTGAAGCCTTACTTTAGCTTGACTCATGAGCCAAATCCCCACCTCAAATAGGAGCTTAAACTTGAGTTGAGCTCAAAAGGTGAGCTCGAGCTTGGTTCATTCCACAGAAATAACTCAATGAGTGGCTTAGTTTTACTATTTTAGCTAAATTTTATGCCTATTTTCACCTTGCATCTTGCATCTAAGCTCTAAGCCTGCATCTGAGCCAACCCATATTCTAGCTCCTATTTTACCCTACATCCTATATCCCATGTCTAAACTTCAAGGCTTCGTTTAAGCTTATTGCAAACCTAATCCACGCACTGTGATTTTGATAATAATAAATATTATTGTGCATTTTATTACTTTCTCCTAATTCTGTGATTGTTTATCCTATTTTATGTGTATAAATATTTTAGTAAATCAGTCCACCGTTCACTTACAATTTTGATCAACTCAAGCTAGATAGACTAGGGTTACCATCATTATTTTTTAATCTGTTATGTATTTTTTCCTTCTTGAGTAATATCATGTAATTGGATGGATATCATTACTGAGAAAGCTTGCATAGAGAGGGGGAGAGAAAATATTTTTGAGATAATTTTTTTTAAGTAATTTTTATTGTATAATTTAAGCTTCATATTATACTACTTTGTTTCATATTGTATGATGTGTTGTGCCCTATAAAAACTTAGCCTCCATAGATTTAGAAAGATACTAATTATTGGCTGATTGTATAATATAATTTGGTTTGTAATGTACACCCTAATTAAAATATTTCTTAATTAACCCCTTGATATCAGGTAATCAAATAGTTCTTTGACCATCACCTAGAGGCTGAAAATAAAGTTGTGTTTCTCTAATCATCACCCAGAGGGTGAAAATAGAGTTGTGTTTCTCTACCGCACCGGGGTGGTGAACAACGTCTATAAAGGATTCTGCACCTTCATGTGAGAGTAGAAGGAGAGTCACTACTATTTAGTGCAATGCTTGGAGAGAGAATTGAAAGTTCATATAGGTTGTAAGGCCTTATTGAAATTTCCCAAGGCTAAAATAGAGGGGTGGGGGGGGGGGGGGGTGGAATTGGTTATTTTAAATTTTCTTGGATTTTTGGAAACTATTTCTAAAAATTTAAGAAAAAATCTTTGAATATGCAGTTGTTTAGATATGATTATCTCAAAAGTTTTTTTAACCACAAAATTTAAAGTGTGGAAAACTAAAAGTGATTAGAAGAACACCAAATTTATAGTAGTTCTGTCCAAACTAGACCTTCATTCACTCCCAGGAGACTCCTTCTCCAGGTATTATACTAAATCAAAGTGACTCTCCTTTTTCTCCTATAGGGGAGAAGCCATTACAAACTCTCTTCCAACAAACCCGGTGCGGTAGAGAACTGACACTATTTACACCCTCCAAGTGATGGTAATGTATCATCACATCATTTTTTACCCTCCTGGTGAATGTAGAGAATCGTCACGTCCTTTTTCACCCTCCTGGTGAGGGAAGAGAACCATTACATCTTTTTTACCTTCCTGGTGAAGGCAGAGAACCATCACATCTTTTTTCACCCTCCTAGTTAAGGCAGAGAACCTCGACACATTGTTGAAAATCTTCTCTCAAAAGTTTACGGAGGAGAAGCGCAGAAATTAAAAGAAAATAAAGATATCCTAGCTTTGGGCAACCTTGTGAATCCCTCACAACTCCCCGCTTACTAGATCTCTCATACTTCACTCCCATAATCTCTCCCAAACACTCACACTTAATGACCACTCTCAGGAGAAATTCGTAGCAAAGGTCTTACATGTCAGTTTTTAGGACTTCTTATATAGAAAACAGAAGAAAAACCATTAAAAAACTAAAAATTACAAGTGAACCGACTTCAGATCGTGTAGTACAATCATGGATCATCTGTACAAATAGTCCAAAAATCCTTGTATGATCATGTATGAAACTTATTTCATATACTGTTTGTCATATATACAAACTGACATCGTATTATAGGAACAATTCAAAACTAAATGTGTTAATCTTGTATAATATGGTATAAACCTTATTTCATACAATATCAATCATCTGTATGAACTACTATCATACAATATGAATAGTTCATATAAATCACACTTTATCTAATACAATCATGGACAACCCCGATTTCATACATAGTCAATCATCTGTATAAACTAACATTACATAATATTAATAGTACAAAAAATGAAAGAGTTCGTTTGGGATGAACTGGTACAAACCCGATTTCATACAGTGTTAGTCGTCTCTATGAACTAACATCGTACATTACAAACAGTTCAAAAATATAAACCATGATCTTATTAGTGTACGACTTCTAATAATACAATATGATTAGTTTTAAAATTTTATGTTTCAATTATCTCTTAGAGTCATGAAATTAAAAATTAAATATTTTTAGACTTTATTACATTAAATACTAATCTACTCTATCTTGAAGTCTTCAACAGTTTGGAGTATGATTTCTCTGAAATGTTAGTGCATATAAACAACAAATAGTAAATGTTTATTACATGCTAGTAGAAATAATAAAATTAATAGAAAAATAATATTTTTCTATTATTAAATATCACAATCTAATTCTGGATTCTAGAGTTGTAATAATATCCCCCTTTTTTAATGATGACAAAAATAATTATTTTTTGAATTACAATAAAGTTCTTTTATCCTAAACTCCCCATTAATGATTAAAAATAAAAATTATGGGAAATAATATAATTTTATTCCTCTTTTTAATTTTGGTTTTATAAACAAAACCAAAATAAGCTAGTATGACATGAATCACAAGAAAATCACAAGAAAAGAAAATAACATGAAAACCAAAACCATAAACAACCTCCCATTGAGAGCATTTTGTCGTAGAACATAAATTCAACATAAACTTACAATAAAATAAAAAATACAAAACCAAAAACACAAACTAAGCTAAGAACAAACCAAAGAAGACCAAAAATATAAACTAGAAGACTTCAAATAAACATAAACAATAACCTACCCCTTTTTTTCATCAGAAAAACAAATCCCTTTTAAAAAAAGTTGCTATAGAAAAATCTAATAGATGATGAAGAAGATAATTTTAAACTATTTGCACATACAACATTAAAGTCCTGATGGAAAAAAAAAGACTCAAATTTTAAATCAAAGAATAATTTAGATAAGAAAAATTGAACAAGTTCAATGTTTGCTCTAGAAAGCAGAAATATCAAATAGAATAATCATCACAAAAATAATTAAATAGAAATCTTATAGTTTCAAATTCAATAGTAAAAATTATCACTTAATGCAAGGATTTTTTTTTAAGAATTAAAGATATAGAGGAAAGAACTAAATGTAGTGTTGGCTCATTTTTTGCCTCTTTATCAATAAGATTTATTTAAATGGAAAACATTATGCATCTTTTCATGTTGGGTTCATTTTTTGCCTCTTTTCGAATTTGGCAAACATTGTGCATCTTATCATATTGGGATCATTTTGTGCCTCTTTTCACATTTGACATACTTTGTGCATCTTTTGACATTTCGTTCTTTTCACAGCCTAACTCATTAAATCTTATTTTATGTAATTATTTTCTAAATAAAAGAAAAACCTTTCTTGTATAAAGAAGAATAATCCACAAAACAAAATCCTATTTCTAAGTATAAAATCAACAAATTGAGTAAGAAAAAAAATGAAAAATAAGTCACTAATTTTGCAACAATTATAAATATAGGATACAAATCAATTAGAATATTTAAATGATCTTATTATCAAAATCTAATTTATAAATTGATTTAAAGTTTGAGAAGAGAAAAAATAATTTTGCTAAGAAATTAAGTTGTAGTGCAAAATATTTTATAATGTTCTATTAGATCAACATTAGTAATTTGAACAATAAAAACTTAATGACAATTTAAGAAGATTAAAACCAACGCAAGACAAGTATTTTATTAAACTTATAATACAAATACAATTAATATAGAAATACAAACATCTCAATGCCATCACATGAACAGAAAAAAGAAAAAAAGCAAATAAAAAATAAAATGCTAGAGGATCTTGATCTGGAGGTGGTTGAGGAGGATTAAACATTATAAAGTGGCTATTGATTGTAGCTACTTATGTATTTATTTATTCAAACTATCCTCTGACAAATCCCATATCTTTATTATATCTAGCATTATGGTTGCCCATATAAGTCTTGATATGATCAAATCTTTGATCAATATGAGGCTCAAGTCGAACAGATCTTTGCACCACTTCCTAATGGAAATAATGCTCCGGTTTAGGAGCAGGTGCAGGTTTAGGTACAGGAGTAGGTGCTTCTCCATCTCTAATTTTATCTCCCTCATCCTCTTGATCCAGGTGAAAAATGTACGAAAGAAAGCATTAGTAAAATAGATTGGAATATTGTTTGGTGGATTTGGATGAATCAAATTGTATTTCTTTTCAAGGATATAGGCGATCAAGTTTCCCAAAGCCAAACTCTTCTTCCTATTAATGGTAGAAAGTCTAAAGTTGGTAAGATTATTGATGCATTCTCGAATCAACTGGGCTTCATCAATTGGAGTGTTTGACATTATAAGACTTACAATAGAAAGCAAAGGAGTGAGGTTGATACGATCACCATCTTTAGGAATAATGAATGTTTTTAAAACATGTTGGATGATCCTGACATTTTGATTCAAAGAATGTACACAC
The DNA here is from genome assembly GCF_001605985.2 of Dendrobium catenatum. NCBI lineage: Eukaryota > Viridiplantae > Streptophyta > Magnoliopsida > Asparagales > Orchidaceae > Dendrobium > Dendrobium catenatum. The sequence goes on from NW_021319089.1 coordinate 250,579, forward strand.
GATAAGTGATAAATTGATGGTACACCTCTAAGGATTTGATTTATGGTAGACCTGTCAAAATCAGCTTTTGAAGTCATAGTGTGTTCGGCACTACTTCTTTGATTACAGCAACAATAGCATCGCCAATATGAGCATATCGGTTATTACCGATTCCTATGATTCGAATACACACGCTGCATTCAAAAGGGTCTGAGGTTGAGTCATATCATTTTTAATTGAATCTCTCTTATCCCTTCAGTTCTAAGATGTAGGAAAGTGCCTAAATCCTCCTTAGTGATTTCTACTCTCCCTTTAAACACATATGAAAACATTTTGGTATGATTTTCTCTCATTCTCAAATTAGCAAGGAAATAGTAAAAGGTGTCAGAATGGAATGCGTAGATTAAGATGACAATGAATAAAAAACAAGCATTTCAAAAAAATTGATATCTTCTTGGATAAGATGACAAGATGGATTGATTTTTTCCTCAAAGAAATGTTGGAAGTCTTCTTCATTTTCTTTAAAATATCTGCAACATGATTTTTAGTAGTTACATGATGTAGTTCATTTTCTCCTATAGTGACAAGCTCTTTAATGAAGTGATGCCTTATATATATGCTAGGTTCTAGAGTGTTGAATAGGATTCTTTCAAATGTATATAGCATTTGTATTATCATAGAAAATTAGAATAGTACCAATTGAAAATCCTAAATCCATAAGTTATTATTTAAAACAAAGAACATATACCACACAACTATCTAAGGCAATGTATTCAGCTTCAGAAGTGGAAAGGGCTACTGAATTTTTTTTTCTGTTAAATTATGAAACTAAAGAGTTTTTAATGAATTGACAAGTTCCATAAGAACTTTTTGATTAATCCTACATCCTACAAAATATAAATCAAAATATCCAATGAATTCAAAAGTAGAGTCATATCTAAGATACCATATCCCTACATTTTGAGTTCCCAAAAGATATCTCATAATTCTTTTAACAACAGTCAAATGGAATTTTTTTAGATCAGTTTAAAATCTAGCACAAAGATAAATACTAAATAAGATATCAGATCTGCTAGCAGTTAAGTAAATTGCACTGAGGAACTCATTGGTAAACTTATTGGTTTGGCTTTATCCATTTGATATTTCTATAGGGTGTCCTTAATATATTTTGTCTAACTCAAAAATGTGCCATCTTCTTTCTATTTTATGCTAAAACCAAGAAATTATCTCAAGTCACCCATCAAACTCATTTCAAATTTACTACTCATTATTTTTGAAAAATTATCACAAAGATTTTTATTAGTGTATCCAAATATGATATCATCAACATATATTTTAATAATGAGTCTAACATCTCCTACTTTTTTAAGAACAAAGTAAAAGTAACTTTTAACATCTTTTTGAAATAATTTAAAACTTTTAAAATAGTCTAATGATAGTAGCACCCTTATCACTTTAAGTTGGCTACAGGGGCAATAGGTTTTTTTTTCAAAATCAATTCGTTCTATTTGATTATACCCATTGGCTACACCTGAATCAATCATCTTTTTTTTAAAATCCCACTTAGTTCCAAGAAAGAATACTCTTATTTTTAAGTATTTCATTTAACTCCCAAATATCAATTCTAACAAATTAATTTAATTCTTCATGCATGGCCAAAATTCAAAATTCATCAGAAAGTGCTTGATTTATATTAGTGGATTCAATTATTGAAAAAAAGGCTGAGTGGTTCACTTCTTTGCTAAGTCCATGCCTAGTTCTATCACCTTCAATTGGTTCACCTAAAATCAATTCTTTAGGATGAATTTTAGAATATTTCCATTCTCTAGGCAATGCATTTTATATTTTAACCCTTTCTTCAATATTTAAAATTTCAATTCCTAAGGGTATTTCTTCAACTTCATCTTCTTCCAACTTTGAACCTGAAAGTTCATTAGGGATGTTAAGCCCTTAAGAACTAGCCCGAGGCTAACCAAGAGTGGGGGGGGTGGGGGGTGAATTGGTATTTAAAAAAAAATTCTTTAGGTAAAGTACAACAAAACTTAAAACCAAATCACCATAGAAATCAAAGTGCAGAAAAATAAACGTGGAAGCAAAATAAAGAAAGATCACACCGAATTTATAGTGGTTCGGTCAATCCTAGACCCACGTCCACTCCTCGGAGGCACCCTCCGAGCATTGCACAACTAAGTGTCTCTCCTTTAGCTCCCACAGCTAGGCGGAGAAGCCTTTACAATAGACTTCTTTTCACCAACCCCAGTGCGGTAGAGAACCGACTCCTTTTGCTTCCTCCTGAAGCGGGCAGAGAACCTAGACCTTTGTTGAAGTAGACCTCCCAAGAACCTCCCAATGAATAAAGGACGAAGAACAGAGACGACGACTTGGAACCTTGCTTGGAGCAACCTTTGTGAACCCTCTTATAAACTCCCCCTCACAAGTTTCTCTCTCTCTCTCTCTCTCTCTCTCTCTCTCTCTCTCTCTCTCTCAAGGCTCTATCAGGTCAAGACAGCAGCACTCAAGGTCTTTTGTAAGAGAAAATTATGGTCTTTTAAATAGAATTTCAAGAACCGAGTTTATCGTCCAGGCCAATATCAATATCGTTCTGGCCAATTAGTACAAAATAAGCTCAATCAGCTGGGACGATTCAAGATGATCAGAATAAAATTTGTTAAATCATCCAGGCCGATACAATATCGTCCTGGCTGATTAGTTCAAATTCGAGTACAATCGTCCTGAACATCACCCTGAATAGATGCTCGCTGATGTTAATCGTCCAGGACATTGTCCCGAATGATTCTATGATTGGCCTGGCCGATGTGATCGTATCAATCAGTCTTAATTGCTTTCCAAAATTGCCAGATTAATTTAGGCATAATTATGCTGTATCATCCAAGCCGATATGGAGATTGTCTGGGCCGATAATTTAAACTAAAGAATACCTAAATTAATCTTGGCGGCTGATTCTTTCTGATTTGAGCCTATCATCCTGGCCGATACAAGTATCATCTAGGATGATTTGCTTAATAATGGCTGCTTAACCAGGATGCCCTAATTAGGGTTTCTATTTTTAGTTGAATTGTGATACCACTTGAAAGTTCGTTAGGGATGTTAAGCCCTTAAGAACTAGCCCGAGGCTAACCAAGAGGAGATGAATTGGTATTTTAAAAAAAAAATTTCTTTAGGTAAAGCACAACAAAACTTAAAACCAAATCATCACAGAAATTAAAGTGCAGAAAAATAAATGCGGAAGTAAAACAAAGAAAGATCACATCGAATTTATAGTGGTTAAGTCAATCCTTGACCTTCGTCCACTCCTCGGAGGCACCCTCAGAGTATATCATTAACTAAGTGTCTCTCCTTTAGCTCCCACAGCTATGCGGAGAAGCCTTTACAACAAACTCCTTTTCACCAACCCTGGTGCGGCAGAGAACCGACTCCTTTTGCTTCCTCCTGAAGCGGACAGAGAACCTAGACCTTCGCTGAAGTAGACCTCCCAAGAATCTCCCAAGGATGAAGGACGAAGAACAGAGATGATGACTTGGAACCTTGCTTGGAGCAACCTTTGTGAACCCTCTCACAAACTCCCACTCACAAGTTCCTCTCTCTCGCTCTCTATCTCTCTCTATCTCTCTCCCAAGGCTCTCTCAGGTCAACACAGCAACACTCAAGGTCTTTTACAGGAGAAAATTTGGGTCCCTTAATTACAATTTCAAGAACCGATTTTATCGTCCAGGCTGATATCAGTATCGTCCAGGCCGATCAGTACAAAATAAGCTCAATCAGTTGGGATGATTTAGGATGATCAGAAGAAAATTGGTTAAAACATCTAGGCCGATATAATATCGCCCTGGCCGATTAGTTCAAATTCGAGTACAATCGTCCTGAACATCTCCCTGAATAGATGCTGGCCGATGTCAATTGTCTAGGACATCGTCCCGGATGATTCTGCGATCGGCCCGACCGATGTGATCGTTTCAATCAACCTTAATTACTTTCTATAATTGCTAGATTAATTTATGCATAAATATGCTGTATAGTCCAGGCCGATATGAAGATCGTCTAGGTCGATAATTTAAAATAAAGAATACCTAAATTGATCATGGCGGCTAATTTTTTCTGATTTGAGCCTATCATCCTGACCGATACAAGTATCGTACAGGATGATTTGCTTAATGACGGTTGCTTAACCAGGATTTCTATTTTTAGTTGAATTGTCTTGGCCGATATGAACATCGACCAGTCTGATATACTCAAAATAGACAAAACTCAGAAAACCCCTCAAATGTGTGTGTGCAAGGTTACTTAGCATCAAGAATCACTTTTATAATTGACTCAATAAAGGAAAAAATACAAACTTGACTCAACCTAAATCTACCAGATCTTGAGCTGGCTTAAGTTGCATTCGATCTTATGGACCTGAAAATTTAGTAGGCAAGGCAGTCGTAGGAAATCATGAATGTTTGATATCATCAAAAGTCCAATCCATAAACTCAAATTTGCAATAAACCCTCCATAAATAGTAGATTCATCAAAAACTACATAAGTGATCTCTTCAACTACCAATGTCATTTTGATAAAAACTCTATAGGATTTTCCAACAATTGAATTTCCCAAAAAAATTCCTTCATCAGATTTAAGATCAAATTTTCTTAAAAGAGTTTTACCATTATTACGAATATACACATTATGTCCAAAGACATGTAGATATGAGAGGTTGGGTGTTCTTCCCTTAAGAAGTTCATAGGGCATCTTGTTCAACTTAAATATAATATTCACCCTATTGAAAACATAACATGCCATACTAAATGCTTTAGCCCAAAAATATTTTAAAAGTGAATATTCAGCCAACATGGTTATAGTAGCTTCTATCAAAGTTTTATTCTTTCTTTCAACAATCTCATTCTAATGATGGGTCCTAGCAGTTGAAAAGTTGTGAACTATTCCTTGCTCTTTCTAGAAAACTTCAAATTTTTTATTTTCAAATTCTCTTTCGTGATCACTTTAAATTAAAATAATTTCACAACCTAGCTTCCTCTGAGTCCAAGTAAAAAAATTTCTAAATTCATCAAATGATTCACTCTTATGTGATAAGAATCTAATCTAAGTGAATCTTGAATAATCATTAATAATTACATACCCAAAAACTTTCCCTCCTAGACTCACAGTGCTAACTAGTCCAAAAAGATCCAAGTGAATGACTTCTAATGGATTGTAGTTTTAAGATCCTTAATTGACTAAAAAGAGGACTTGACTTATTTTCCTAATTGACATGCATCACACACCTGATCATTAGTGAAGTCTAATTTGGGAATTCCTCTAATCAATTCTTTTGGGTAATCTTCCTATGAATTTCATGCTTGCTTGGCAAAGTCTTCTATGTCATTACCAAGATTCATTAGTGATAGTTTTGATACAAAAAGCATTAAAAAAATTAACATAATTTAAATCAATCATGTATACATTATTTACCCTATTTTTATGCACACATCAACTCCATTTTTGGCTTGTAATACAGCTTGTAAGTAAAAGTTTAACGTTAAAACACCTATCACAAAGCTAACTAATACATAACAAGTTATATTTTAAGCCTTCAACCAATAAAACATTTTCAATAAAATTTTTTTTATTATTGTCAATCATATTTATACCTATCACTCTCTTAGTGGTTATCTCCCAGTGTCACTTTGTCTCAAGCCCTAGCCTCTAGTGATATAAATTGAGTTATATCTCGAGTCATATATTTCGAACATCTACTATTTAGATACCAAATGCTCTCACAAGGGCTTCTATGAGAGCGTGTCTACAAAATTATTAAATTTTAGACTTGGGAACCCAAATAAATTTTGGTTCACCTCTTAATAATGATAATAGAGATGCATGTTTGAGATTCTATGACTTATGCACCTTAGGTCTCCACACTAAATATGTTTTATTCTGAATAGTGCAAGTGTGTGAAATATGCCCCATCATTCCACATGAAAAGCATTTAACACTAGAAAAATGATTTATTAATCTATGTACTTTATAATGTCTTTTCCTATATTTTAAAATTGTATGCTTTTGATTTGGATTATAAAATTGCTCAAGTATGGAAGTTGTCTTATATTCCTTTAGAGCTTTTAATTTTTCTTTAAGATGTGAGTTTGTACTTTCTAAAACTAAATTGTCAACATTCAATTCATGTTTTCTTTGATCTAATTAAGTAATAAACACCTTAAAATCATTTCAAGTTCAGAATTAGATGTTTTCAAACAATCATACTTCTTATTCAAATCATCAAATTTATCCAAATAAAGCCATATGGTTGATATCTATGGATGCAAGATTTTTCCTAATAGTTTCATATTCTTTTTGTAAATTTAAATGCTCGACATTTAGAATAGTATGCAATTTTTTAAGCTTCCTATGTGCATTATGAATTTTATGAAAAACTTTAAATAGTTCATCATAGGATAAGTCATATACATCCTATTAATCTGAATAATCAAGTTTACCTGCCATTAAGCACAAGTTTGTGACTTCCTCTTCTACTTTTGTTTTTGAGGAGTCTGAAGCTGAGTCATCCCAAAAAGCTCTTTATATTCTTTTCTTGTGCTTACTAATATTTATTTTCTCCTCAACTTTCTCCATGCTAGGATTTTCTTTGAGATTTAGGAAATCAGTCTTTATATGTCCTGTCTTTTTGTATTCATAACAAATAACTTCATTAGAAACTTTTGCATTTTTATTAAACTTACCTTTATTCTAATGCTGGCATTTCCACTGCTTTCTTCTAAGGAAACTTTTGAATTTCCTAGTAATCAGTACAACATCTTCTTCATTCTCAGGCATTGATTGAACACTTTTTGAATCATCCACTTTCAAAGAAACATTATTCTCTTTCTACTTTTCACATGCATCAATCTATCTTTGATTCAGTCCTTGCTCATAAGCAATTAGTGATCCAAGCAGATTGTCAATAGAATATACATTTAAATCTTTTGACTCAGTTATGATAGTTATCTTTGCATTATAAAGAGTAGGTAAATAATATAGGATTTTATTAACTTTTTCTTTATTAGTTAGTTCTCTACCTAAATCATGCAATGAGGTAACAATTTGAGTAAAATGTGTATACATATAAAAAATTAACTCATTTTTTTCATGCGAAATAGTTTGTAGTCGTATAATAAAATGTTCAAAATATATTGTTTAACCTCATTTATCCCTTCATAAGCTATGCAAAGTCTATTCTAAATTATTTTTTTCCAATTTTGTAAGTAGAAAAATGCATATAGTCATCTAATTTTAATGAACATAATAAATTATTTCAAACATTTTGCATTAAGCTGTGCTAAATCTTTTTCTTTTAATGTCCAATCAGTGAATGGTGTTTCAACTCTAATGCCATCAATAAGTCTAGTGGGTCTAGTGTAACATTCATATAACAATATCCATATATGATAGTCAAGTGATTGCAAAAATTAGACATGTGAGTTTTCCAAAAATTGAAAGGGATGTTATCAAATAAAGGTGGTCTAGTGATAGAATATCCTTTAGGAGTGTTCCAGTTTCCAAAAGTAGCTATGATCATTTTTTCAAAAAGTAGTCTAAGCCTTAATTTTTGAAATAGTCTCTAATACCACTTGAAAGTTTGTGTAGGTTGTTAGACCTTATTAAATAATCCCAAGGCTAACCAAGAGGAAGTGAACTGGTTATTTAAAAAAATATTTATATTTTTGAAAATTGTTTTTAAAAATTTTAGCAATGATCCTTGAATATATAATTGTTTAGATATGATTATCTCAAAACATTTTTTAACCACAAAACTTTAAAGTGTAGAAAAATAAAAATAGAGAAAATTAAAGTGAACATAAGAGCACCAAATTTATAGTGGTTCAATTCAAACTAGACCTACGTCTACTCCTTGGAGACTCCTTCTCCAGGTATTCTACTAAATCAAAGTGACTCTTGTTTTGCTCCCATAGTAAGGAGGAGAAGAACATACAAATTCTCTTCCACTAACCTGTTGAAGCAAATAAAAAATGTCGTTTATTCCCTCCAAGTGATGACAGCATACCCTCAGGTCCTTTTTCACCCTCCTAGTTAAAGAAGGAAACTGTCACATCCTTTTTCACCCTTCATGTGAAGGCAAAGAACTGTCACATCCGTTTTCATCCTCTTGGTGATGGAAGAGAACCATCACATCTTTTTTCACCCTCCTATTGAAGGCAGAGAACCTCGACACAATGATAAAAATCTTCTCTCAAAAGTTTCCACTGGAGATGGTCACAAATTAGATGAAGACAAAGAGATCCTCGCTTTGGGAAACCTTGTGAATCCATTGTAACTCCCCCTCACTAGATCTCTCACACTTTACTCTCAAAATCTCTCCCAAAAACTCACACTCAATGGCCACTCTCAAGAGAAAATCACAGCAAATGTCTTGAGTGTCAGTTTTTAAGGCTTCTTATATAGAAAACATAAGAAAATATGTCCCAAAAAGTTAAAATTACAAGTGAACTGACTTCATATCGTATAGTAAAAATGTAGATCATATGTACGAATAGTTCAAAACCCCTAGTATGATCCTGTATGAAACTTATTTCAAACACTATCAGTCATCTATACGAACTGACATCATATAGTATAACTAGTTTAAAATTGAATGTGTTTGTTTGGTACGATATGGTATGAACCTTATTTTATAGACTATTTGTCATCTGTATGAATTAATATCATATAGTATGAACATTTAAAACAAATCATACTGCATCTGGTGCGATCATGGATGAACCAAATTTCGTACATTGTTAGTATTTTTACGAACTAACATCATATAGTATGAACAGTATAAAAAATAAATGAATTCATTTATGATGAACTGGTATGAACCCGATTTTGTTTATTGTCAGTCATCTGTAAAAACTAACATCATACAGTATGAACAGTTCAAAATATAAACCATGATTTGATTAACTGTATTTTGGAGGAAAAACATGATAAATCATATAGTACGATAAGAAGTCATACAGTACGATTAATTTTAGAATTTTATGATTGAATCTCTCCCCCTGTGTAAGTGTTCTAGATTACCCAATTATAATCACACTCTCTTAGACTAAAGAAAATAAAATAAAAAGATTTACAAACTTTATTACATAAAATCCTAATCTACATTGTCTTGAAGTCTTTAGTTGTTTTGGGTATGATTTTACATAAATGTCAGTACACATAAACAATAAACATAAAATATCCAGTACATGCTTGGAGAAATAATAAATTAATAAAATAATAATATTTTGTTATCATAAAAAATCATAATCTCAATCTAGATTCTTGAGCTGTAATAGGAGTCTCCAAGGAGTGGATGTAAGTTAGGTTGACTGAACCACTATAAATTTCAATGTATTTATTCTGATTATTTCTTGCACATTTTTTTTATAATTAAATGTGTGGTTAAAAAATCTGATTTATTCATTGTTGCAAACTTTACTTATTTTCATATCCAATGTATCGATTATCGTATGTGTGCTTAAAAATTTGCATCAATTGGATTAATCTCAAGATTGATATTCTAATGAGCTCATAATTTTTCTCGAGCTCAAGCTTAAAACTTTATAATCTTAGCTTATTATCTAATTAATGAGCCAAACTCAAGTCGATTTGCAAACCGACTCAAATCACTTGTACCTACCCCTAAATGTTTATAGAATGGATATCATTTTAGTGTCTATTTATGAATTAGATTTCATGCTAATCTTTAAAAAATCACATATAAATTTAGTTAATAGAATTCTAAGGTATTTTATAGGCACCAAAAACATAGGCATCTAGTTTCTTAGGTATAACACCACCCTCATTATCATAGGATATTCATATTCTAACTTTTCTGGGTGTAGAGTAGATTGTATAGGTGCATCTAAAACTTGAAATTTTATATGACAATCTTTAGTTTCTTGATCTAGTATAAAATTAAATTTTTTAGCCTTATCTACTTTTGAATTAGAATATATTACTATTGGACATTGTGTTGCCCAAGTCTTACGGCTAAAGAAAAAAAAATAATTTTAAACTTTTTGTAGATACAATCCTTATCATGTGTGACAACACTAATGCAATCCACATTTCCAAAAATCCAATCCAATGTTCCTATATAAAATATATTGATATTAGACATCATTTCATTAGGGATCATATAGCGAAGGGATATATAGAATTACACCATCTGGATACTAAAAATAAATTGTTTGACACCTTTACCAAAGACTTCAATTATGATACATTTAGCACTCTCAAGACTAAACAAGATGTCATTGATATTTCTACTCAGGAAAATAAGGGTAGAGGCAAGTTAAGGTTTTTTATTTGTTTGTGTGTTTTCTTATTTTGTTTATGTTTATATTTTTTTCCTTGATTTTCTGTTATGTTTGCAATTTATTTTGTTCATTTATTTATAAAATGTTCTTGTAGCATTCTCCCTAATCATCACTATAAAACCTTAATTTTTGTTCACATAGTATCGTATGATACACTCATTATACTGAATGATACATGTAGATACCAATAATTATTATATTAATTTCTTTAGATGATTCATTATTGCAGATCATAATATAGAAATTACTCATTATATTATATAAGACATTTTGATCTACATCATACCAATGACTCCTCAGGACTATCAAATTACACTAATCATACTAGATGATCCCAGATTATATTATACAATTTAACTGTTGATTGTATATTCTAGATGAAACATTTTTAATGGACTTGATCGTACTGTATGAGCTACTTATCATACTTTATAATCAACCTAATATATAAAAGGGAGAAGAAGGCATGCATTTTCTTTAACTTCCAAGCTCAACTCTTCTCAATTCTAGTTCTCTAGTTTTCTTCTCTCCCCATAAGTCTCTATACCCCCATAGAGCTATCGTACGGATCTCCACCAAAGGGAGGATGATATGATACAATGTTAGGAGGACAAGGATGTGTATTCTTAATTTAGGAAAGCCTCCATCTCAGATTCAAGAGTTCTAAATCAAAGAAATCTTTCATAATAGGTACTTGAAAATTTTGCCTATTCCTCTCTCTAATTCATAATTTATGTCGACTATCCCTACTATTCTAAACTTCTTTTAAAATTTGTTTTAAACCTATGCATCACCTCATATTATACCACCTTAGAAACTCAAGTATGCCAACGACAAGTAACCATCACCTTAGATGTCTTCGTGAATACCTCCACCTCTCAAATGTCTTTCACTCTCCCCCACTTCATTACAAGTTCCTTAGACTACAACTAGACCACAATAAATATAATCATTAGGAATTCCCCTTCACCTCATCACCTACCCTTAGTGAGTTCTTTAGAACTTAATTCAAGTGTCATTCACCACATTAATTGGAATAATGTTATACCTAAATATTGTGATAGAATTAATATCACTCGCTTACGATCTTTGGCTACCTACTACTGCATGACTAGCACACAATTCAATGCTTGCAAAATGATTCTTAGGAACATAGAAAATCTCACATCCATTTGGAGTCCATAATACTAAAGAAAGTAGAACTTTGCCCTAGGACACCTTGTAGGCTATGTTCTAGAAAATAAGTACAACCTGACCTTTCCTGCGTCTCCTGACCACCTTCCAACACACTTCAGCAACCATTCCTTTTACATCATCTTTATAAAGCACTATCAGGGCCTAGCATATGTATCTGAGCCTCAGGAAGAAATTGACTCTAGGGAAGCACCAATACAACCTACCCCTTACCTTAAGTACAATTACCAACAAGATGCTGGGATGGAGCACTTTGCTCAGCTGGAGTTGAAGGTTGATTTATATAAAGTAGTCCATTCGGTGCTGGGAGCAACTATAGCAGAAGAACAAGGTGAGCCGTGAGTGGTTCATTGATCAATTTGTAACTATCCACCAATACTTCCATCCACCACCGCTACCACCTAATCTATGACCTTCTTATGAGTAGTGTGTGTTGTTATTTGTAATTTATTCATTATCATGTATTTATACCTTTTATTTTATAGTGTTATTATGTATAGGGTTCGGTCATTATATCTCATTTTTGGTGATGTCAACAGGGGGAGTAGAAAGTTTTTGGATGAATTATTTTCCCTTTAGTGATGTTTATTTGTATTTATATCTTTTGTGTATTTGTTATGTTTTTCATTTCATGTTATTAAAAAAGTGGTAATTTTTTTAGAACAAAAAAATAATAGTAAAATAAATAAAATTATAAGTTTATATTTGTTTTTTTAAAGTGATCACATTATTAGAGGGAGAGCTTAGGAGGAAATTAAAATTAACTTGTAATTTTAACAAATAATATTAATAATCATGAAAAGGGGTAAAATGTTATAATACATGAGTCCAACCTTATATTTTGATCATTATGAATATTACTAAGTGATTATTGACTTAATCATGCATATTATTTTGGATATTTATTTTGTGCACCGTTAACCTTTCATGTTAAGCATATACCAAAGAAACAAAGAATCTAAGCTCAAGAATAAGTTGCATAGGTGGGACAAAGAGATTGGACTACTCTCCCTAACTAGGTGGGACAAAGAGATTGGACTACTCCACCTCACTAGGAGGATGAAAGGGATTCGGCTACTCCACCATACCAACTTGGGGAAAGGGATTTAGCTACTCTACTACACCTAGTTGGTGAAAGTGATTATTTAAGGGTTTCTCTTCCTTGCCATGGGGGATATAAAAAAGACTCTAACATTTTTGTGCCATTCTTAAGAGAAGGATTCCAGAGAGTGGATATTGGTCAAGTTTACCAAACCACTATAAAAATCTTATTTGCATTTATATTTATTTTCCATATTTACTTTATGTAGAAAATTTTCTTATATATCTAATTTTTATGGTTGGTTTGAGTTTGGCTTTAATTGAAAAACACAATCCATTATGGTTAATTGATATTATATCTAGTTGAAAAAGAATGTAAAAAAACAACTATAAGTAAAAAAAAAAACCAAAAAAAATTATTTTTCTATAAAGTTAAAAAATAAAAAACAATTTGGTGTTTTTTTAGTATTAGTTTTGCTTTTGCATTAAAATTTTGAATTTAATTTTTTAAATTTCAAAAGGAAATTTTAAAAAGATTTTTAAAACTTCAATTCACCTCTCTCTTGGTGTGTCTGTTTCATAGTTCAAGTGGTTTTACAATTATCCATTGAACTTTCAAAAACACTTAGCATTATTTATATTAATTAACTTTAGATTTTCTAAAGAAGGGTGTGCTTTCAAGATGTATTAAATGCATAGAAAATTATTTCAAGATGGCTTTAATTTATGGAGGAATTAATTCAAGGAAATTTCAGGTTGTATTAATTAAAAAAGAAATGGTTAAAAATAATGAAAATGCCTTTTTTATGCATTATTTTGTCTATAAATATGTGATTTTTTTTATTAAAAATTAGAGTTGATTCTGCAAAATTGTGGCCTTATATAATTTTTTATTCTAGAGACCTAATGGGCTCTCTCTCTTATAATAGCTCGGCAACTCATCCATAAAATAATATTTATATCTTTTATCTTAAGCATTAATGATTTTTTTTTCTTCTTCATTACTTATGTATTAAGATCTAATCAGATACATCATTTTTTTCCTCTTGGAGAGCTCAGTGAACAATCCATTTACAATCACTAGAAGAAAATGCCCTATTACCGTCAGATTTTTCTGGCGGACAACATGTCGCTGGAAACGGCGATGTAGTTACCAGCAGAACACGGGCGGCGAAAAAGTTACGGCGGACTTTCCTGCTGCCAAACCGCTGCAAACATACCGACGGAGAATGCATGGGCTATGCGTCAATTTAATAACTATACCAGCATTATACCGCCAGATTTATCGCCGGTAAAGGTGTCGTCGGAGGTTCCGTTGGAAAGCCGTCGGTAATTATCATATATCGGGTGAATCTTAGGGCTGCCTTTTCATTTCTCTATTTCATTAATTTTTGACGAAGTCCCTCTGTGCTTCCTCCCCTTCACCGATGTTCGACTTCGCTCCGTTCTCCTTCAAAGCTGTTCGAGTTCACTCCCTGACTATTCGACTTCTCTCTATCGGCACTGTTCGACTTCACTGGCAGTTCGACTTCACTCTAACGGCACTGTTTGACTTCACTGGCTGTTCAACTTCATTGTTCGACTTCGCTCCGACAGCTCCGACGCCTCTTGACTTCGCTCCTTCATCGCGGTTCGACTTGCTCTTTCGACCGTGTTCGACTTCGCTCCTTAGTCTCCATTCGACAGTGTCGCTGTTCAACTTCGCTCCTTCACTCCTTCACTCCTTTGACCGTGTTCAACTATCTTCTTCAGGTAACTTTCTCTCTTTCGCGCTGTTTGACTTCGCTACTTCGATAGTAATAGGGCTGAGGATGGAATTGAATCAGAGTAGATGTTATTTATCTATTTTACTGATGTGGACATTTGTTTCTATTTATTTTTTGTCATGTCTATATATGTGTCGTTTGAACATATTTGTTTCTGTTTATTGTGTACATGTTTAGTTAATTGTTGTTTGGACATGTTTAATTACATAATTGGTGATGTTCTTGATCAAAATTTGATGTATAAATGCAAATTGTGTTGATGATAATTGTGTTGTTTATGTGTGTTCTTTTACGCAGGTTTTTTTGTGGAAATCACTTTTTAAAGAAAGGAAGTTTTTTTTTTCTTTATGCTTCAGGTTTTCGGCGGACATTCCGCGGGAAACTCTATTGGTAAGACGAAACGTCTTTTCCAGCAGATATTATCCGACGGTTACAAAACACTCGTCTTATCAACGATGGAAGATCTGCCGGTAATTTCGATGGAACGGATGATGGAAAATGAAAACTATGAAACGTCGAGATTTACACATATTCTGCCAAAAATATTTCAAATGAAAATAGTGTGCCGACAAAAATTTTTGACGTGCGAATTATCGGCGAAGAGTTTTTCACCAGAAATCCATTGATACCGGTGCATTACCGTTGATACCGGTGGATTTAGTCTACCGATATAGTCTTGTTTTCCTTTAGTGAATTATGGTTGAGTGCTTCTTCTATTAATCTCACCATTTTCATCAATTTGTATTAGAGCAAATATCTTGATTATGTGTTGCATGCTGGATTTCCTTATAAGTGATTTTTGTTTTTTGGTTTGGTGTTCTACAACTCTTTTCTCTTAGTTAACAAGACCTACTTTATCTTTTGTAAGCCATCATATTTGGTTTATTTTCAAGGAGCATTTTTGACCTTTTGGCTTCACTTTCCACAAGAGAAGTGCTTATCTCATGTTTGCTTCATTCTTTTAGTTTGTATTTTCAATATTTTTTTCATACTTGCATACGCATTTAATTTTCATCACCATCAAGAATTAAGATGCCCATTTTTGTATGCACCACTAAAAGCTTAACTCTTCAAGAGAAGAGTTCACGAGAAAGGGGAGAAACAATGTAGGACAAAAAGGCAAGAGTTGGAAAATTTTAAATGGCAAGTTGGCATCATTCACTTATCATCACTTAAGTTTATAGTAGTAATTTCATTGATGGCCAAACCATGCAATGTTATTAGCAGAAAATGAAGGCTTGAGAATATGCTCTGATTATTTAGTTTAAAATCAAATAATCATTTATGCCATCTTACTTGAATTAGCATAAAGTTAGCATTACAATTTTTGAAGTTCCTATATTTTACTCACGTAATATATCATAAATAAATTAAATTTTAGAATTCTAAATAGAAAATCATTTTATATCCTTGCTTCTAGGGCTGCAAGAGAACCAAACGTTCGACGAGCTACTCGTTGTTCGGTTCGATTAAAGCTCGTTTGTAATCGTTCAATTAACTAAACAAACAAACTTGAACAATATTTTAAATACTCAATTCTTAAATAAACAAACTTGAACACTAATGTGTTCGACTCATTTATGTTCGAGAACAACATCATTTGAAGTTCAAGAACAAGCTCGACATTAAGCTCGATTCGTGTTCGATTTTGAACTCGTGAATAAGCTCGATACAAATAATTAATATTTGACTATATAATTAATAAATATAAATAATCATTGCCTTTGTTATATATACAATTGCTTTTATTATAAATATGTTTGTTCATAGATATGCTCATGAATGTGTTTGCTTGATAGTTAGGAAAAATTCGTTAAATATGTTAGCGAACAAGCTCGATAAACATTAAACAAACGAACATGAACCGAACATGAACACTCATTAATTTAAATGAACCAAACATGAACACAAACAATAAAGCTCGAACAAACATGAACTATACTTGAACAAGCTGATATTATATGAACACAAACATGAACACTCACATACTCGGCTCGGCTCGGTTCGTTTGCAGCCCTACTTGCTTCAACAACCATTATCTGCATTAATTAATTAATTTCTTTTTTAAGAAAGAAGCAAAATGCATTAAATGTCTAGAGAATAAATTCAAGTTGGCTAAAATACATGGAGGACGTAGTTAAAGGAGCAATTAAAATTAATGAAGAATGCATTTTAAGACATTTGTGCCTAACCCCATAAAGGAGTAGAAGCATGTTCAAGAGGTGAAATAAAGAATTAAAATTCAAATTTACCTCCTTAGAGAAGTTAAATAAACATTTTTATGCATTTTTTGGGCTAGATACATTTGTACTCATAATAGAAATGTGATTTGAGCTTTGTAATGTAAGGTGGCCCTATGTGGTTTCTCAAGCAGGAACTTGACGCTTTCTTTCTTTTGGAGAGCTTTGTGGTTTTTCATCAAAAATATTTATATATGTTTTCAAAAGCATGCATGCATTAAGTTTTCACATTCGCCTTCAAATCCCTTTTCCTTTATGTCCAAGTGCTTATGCTAGCAATTCTAACATTTCCATTATGGATGCAATTGGAAGGGTTAGAGGAAAGTTATAAGATGTTTTCTGAAGTATTTGATGATGATCTAAATAATTTATAGCGTTATAAGTGGAGAGAAACCAATCATAGTTTAAGAAGAACATAGTTTGGCTTATTTACTTTTTTGCTATCAAGGAATTAGTGGAGTGGCCTAAAGAGTTATATAATGGATCTAAGTGCTTAGAAATGCTATGTTGTTGTGTAGGTTATATCTAGAGTAGATGGTGAAGATACATGGGGTTGGAGGGGAGAGGGTCAAGACTATATCACTTAGAGACCTTATATGGCAAATTGATATAGAGATAATTTTTATTTGTTTTAGAACTATATTAGCCTGGAAAGATTTAATATGATTTAAAATATATTGGGAAGGCATTAATATTAGGTCCTAATCCCTTTGGATTTTTAAGAAGCTTTGTTTAGAAGATAAACTAAGATGGTATGCATTAGATCAAAATTTTCTAATAATTTTGAATGAGCCCTAACAACTAAATTTATAATTTCTTGTCGTAATATTGTAGAAGGATATTCTATTACACAACCACCTTTATTTGACAATATTCTTTTTTATTTTTTGAAAACTCACAAGTCTGGGTTCTTACAATCGATTGATTATTGTATGTGGTTGCTTGTTAAGGATGGTTATACACCTCCTCCTCCTGAAATTAATGGCATTGAATCTAAACTTCCTTTTACTAAAAGGACTTTTGATGATAGGGATTTAGTGCAACTTAATGCGAAATGTTTGAACTATTTTTTTGTGCATTAAAATTTGAAGATTATATGTGTGTTTCAACTTGTGAAACATGTAAAAAAAATTGGGATAGATTGTGTATTACTTATGAAGGAACCAATGAAGTTAAAAAATCTAGGTTGAATATTTTATTGCATGACTACGAACTTTCTTATATGAAACCTACTGAATCAATTTCTAACATGTATACTATGTTTACTCAAATTGTCACCTCATTGCATGCTTTAGAAAAAAAGCTAACTAACTATGTTGAAAAAAATTTTGAGATGTTTTCCTTCTTCTTTTGATGCTAAAATCACTGTAATTACTGAATCCAAATATTTGAATACTTATTCTATTGAGAACTTACTTGGATCACTCATTTCTTACGAGCATGGAGTGAACCAAAGACAACTTAATGCAGGTGAGCAAAAGAAGGAGAAAATTATGGCGCTTAAGACCAACAACATTGACACTGATTCTTCTGAGTCTGAAAGTGATAAAATTGCCTTCAACACTAGGTAATTCAAAAGCTTTTTAAGGAAGAATAAAAAGTATCATCAGAAGTAGAAAAAGGTAAGGATAATAATAATTTTAAAAGTTCTACTGATGGTGTTTGTTTTGAATGCAGGAATCTAGGACATGTCAAAGCTGATTGTCCTACACTTAAGTATCACCTAAGAAAGGAGAAGGAGGAGGGAAAACCCAAGTTTAGAAAATATAAGGACAAGAAGCAGTTCCAAAAGGCTTTTTGAGCGGATTCTGCATCTGACTCATCTGAGACTGAAGCTGATGAGTAGACAACAAACTTGTGCTTTATGGGTGATCATCTTGGTCAATCTGATCAAGAAAAGGTATGTGAACCAACCTATGATCAATTACTTGAATTTTGTGAGAACATTCATGCATCATATAAGAAACTTAAGAAAACTCATGCTAGTCTGAAATTAGAACTTTCAAATTTGCAAAAAGATTATGAAATTTTAAGTAAAGATCACACTCAACTTGATAGTAATCACATGTCATTACTTGATGAGCTTGATGAATTGAATAAAAAGCATTCTGAATTGATTGTTGAGTATAATTCTTTGAAAGCATCCTACACCTCACTTAAATCTGAATTTAAAACTTATATTGAAGAATCTGAGCATAAGGCGCACTATTTGAATGTTGATAATGTTGTTATAGAAAGTGCTAAATTGAGGTTTTAAGCTAAATTGAATACACTTGAGAGAAATTGGAATACAACAACACTTGATCTAAAGCCAAAACCTAGGAAGATGCATTATAACCCGAACAAATTAGTGAATCCTTTTCGTAGAGTTAGATGTTTTTCATGGGGCATACTAGGACACATTTCACACACTTGCACTGTTAACCGTAGTACACATTGGGTGTTGAGACCCAAATTGCAAGATTCACAGCATAACACATGCATTGGATTCTTTAGGGACACAAACATATTTAGGTTCCTAAATATGATATTTGATAATATTGTAGGTGTGCTCTCACTAAAGTCCTCATGAGAGCATGTGGTACTTAAACAATGGAGGCTCACGACTCTTAATTGCATAAACTTACTGCTTAATAAATTTTGAATTGCATGTTTACTACTCTATTGATTATTATTATTTTATATTCTTTCTATTTTAGTTTTGAGTTAGCTTTTTTTTACTGTTATTTTGTAGTTGTTTCATCTTTGTTGTTTTTCTTTTAGCTTACTAGTTTTTATTATTTGGTCATAGCTGAAATGATATTTTTTACCTTATTTTTGTTCTTGAAAATTTGTAGTCAATGTATAACAACCCTAAATCAGTTAAAGGGAGAAACACTGTTGATTGTTTCCCAACCTCTAACCGCTTTTTGTGGTGTAATCTTATTTTCTAAATAAAAGTCTATCTCAACTGGACTTTACAATTAAAATCTTTTCTAGCTTGCTATAGTAATCTATCTTATATATTTAATGTTCAAAGTCTTTATAATACGTTCAAATTCTTTGAAATCTTGTTGTTACATTTATCATATGAAATTTATTCTGTTTTGTAGTTTATTCTTCCCTTTATTAGAGAGTGAGTTTTTCTTCTCTAAATATCTGGAAGATACACTTACAACTGAGATTTTTTAAGAGTTTTGAAAAGGGGTCTAGCTTACAAAAAATGACAAGGGCATAAAATTAGCCCCTAAAAGAAAAGAAAAGTGAAAAGATGCGCAATGACCTCTAAAAATTGAAAGATACATAAAGTGTATCAAAAATTAAAAGATGCGTAAAGAGCGCCAATTAATTGACAAGATGCATAAAATGAGCCCACAAAAAGCAAGCTTTCCTCTCTTTCAAACCTTTAAAATCTTAGAAGAATTCATGTGTCACATGATACTTTCAAATGCTTAATTTCAAATTTCTTGATTGTGACAAATTACTTTGATATATTATTCTATAAAATATTTTCTGAATCCAACTTTTGAACAAATCCCTTTTTCTTATACAATTGGTTTATTCTGAGTTAGATCTTTTGTTTTCAAAAGATGATTTTGCCCTGAGAGAAGTCCAAACTAGGATTAACAAGATCAGATATTCTGTCATTTTTGGATTTTGACGATGTTAACTAATTGGTCTTACAAGTCTTTAAATTCAATCACTTGGAGAATTTATCATTTTTGTGCCCTGTTTATTAAAAATAAAATAAAAGTAATAAAAAATTAGTTCTTATTTTGTCAATTTTTTTAAAAAAAATTTGTATTTTAATTTTATCTTTTAATGTTGTTTTTTTTTTTTTTTGCTTTATGTGATCATCTACATCCACCTCTTGAATTTCATTTTTGGGTCCCATCATCCTGGATGATTTTTCTATCATCCTAAATGATGCATTCAATTCACTCCTAATCTTTTCATCTGATGGCTGATATGTTTTCTATGTTTATCATCATACTGGATGAAACTTTTGTTAAGAGAGTTGCTGCTTAGCTTTTACATGCTTTAAATTCTTGCAACTTGTATAGTTTGATGATCCCAAATATTATTGTTCTAATTATTAGTTTTTCCTAACATTTTTTAGAAGAATTATTTTTGCTCTTGTGTGGACTAACATTTCAGGATAATCATACTCCAGACTAATGAAGACTTCAAATCAAATTCAGCATAAGATAGTTTATAAATTAAAGTCTATATTTTTTCACTTTATCGAGTCTGAGAGAGTGTGATTGTAATAGAGTAACTAGCACACACACACACACTAGGGGAGATCTTTAAATGATAAATTTTTTATACTGATCGTACGGGAATAACCAAGTTTGTACGGGACGATCAAGTCAGTTATACCTTTGGGAGAGTAATGGAACGAACAGGAAGCGAGAAAAATTTTCTAAGTCTTGATAGTCCAGATGAATTTTTCCAGTTCATCTTTAGACGATGCCTTCTGACTTCTCACTTTACACTGTTTGTCCAGAAGAAATATGCATTGGATTCTTCAGGGACACAAACATATTTAGGTTCCTAAATATGATATTTGATAATATTGTAGGTGTGCTCTCACTAAAGTCCTCATGAGAGCATATGGTACTTAAACAATGGAGGCTCACGACTCTTAATTGCATAAACTTACTGCTTAATAAATTTTGAATTGCATGTTTACTACTCTATTGATTATTTTTATTTTATATTCTTTCTATTTTAGTTTTTAGTTAGCTTTTTTTTTTACTGTTATTTTGTAGTTGTTTCATCTCTGTCGTTTTTCTTTTAGCTTACTAGTTTTTATTATTTGGTCATAGCTAAAATGATATTTTTTACCTTATTTTTGTTCTTGAAAATTTGTAGTCAATGTATAACAACCCTAAATCAGTTAAAGGGAGAAACACTGTTGATTGTTTCCCAACCTCTAACCGCTTTTTGCAGTGTAATCTTATTTTCTAAATAAAAGTCTATCTCAACTGGACTTTACGATTAAAATCTTTTCTAGCTTGCTATAGTAATCTATCTTATATATTTAATGTTCAAAGTCTTTATAATACATTCAAATTCTTTGAAATCTTGTTGTTACATTTATCATATGAAATTTATTCTGTTTTGTAGTTTATTCTTCCCTTTATTAGAGAGTGAGTTTTTCTTCTCTAAATATCTGGAAGATACACTTACAACTGAGATTTTTTAAGAGTTTTGAAAAGGGGTCTAGCTTACAAAAAATGACAAGGGCATAAAATTAGCCCCTAAAAGAAAAGAAAAGTGAAAAGATGCGCAATGACCTCTAAAAATTGAAAGATACATAAAGTGTATCAAAATTTAAAAGATGATTAAAGAGCGCCAATCAATTGACAAGATGCATAAAATGAGCCCACAAAAAGCAAGCTTTCCTCTCTTTCAAACCTTTAAAATCTTAGAAGAATTCATGTGTCACGTGATACTTTCAAATGCTTAATTTCAAATTTCTTGATTGTGACAAATTACTTTGATATATTATTCTATAAATATTTTCTGAATCCAAGTTTTGAATAAATCCCTTTTTCTTATACAATTGGTTTATTCTGAGTTATGTCTTTTGTTTTCAAAAGATGATTTTGCCCTGAGAGAAGTCCAAACTAGGATTAACAGGATCAGATATTCTGTCATTTTTGGATTTTGACGATGTTAACTCATTGGTCTTACAAGTCTTTAAATTCAATCACTTGGAGAATTTATCATTTTCGTGCCCTGTTTATTAAAAATAAAAATAAAAGTAATAAAAAAATTAGTTCTTATTTTGTCAATTTAAAAAAAAAAAATTTGTATTTTAATTTTATCTTTTAATGTTGTTTTTTTTTTTTTTTGGCTTTCTGTGATCATCTACATCCACCTCTTGAATTTCATTTTTGGGTCCCATCATCTTGGACTTTTTTTCTATCATCCTAAATGATGCATTCAATTCACTCCTAAGCTTTTCATCTGATGGCTGATATGTTTTTGATGTTTATCATCATACTGGATGAAACTTTTGTTAAGAGAGTTGCTACTTAGCTTTTACATGTTTTAAATTTTTGCAACTTGTATAGTTTTGATGATCCCAAATATTATTGTCCTAATTATTAGTTTTTCCTAACATTTTTTAGAAGAATTATTGTGGACTAACATTTCAGGATAATCGTACTCCAGACTAATGAAGACTTCAAATCAAATTCAGCATAAGATAGTTTGTAAATTAAAGTCTATATTTTTTCACTTTATCGAGTCTGAGAGAGTGTGATTGTAATAGAGTAACTAGCATACACACACACTAGGGGAGATCTTTAAATGTTAAATTTTTTATACTGATCGTACGGGAATAACCAAGTTTGTACGGGACGATCAAGTCAGTTATACCTTTCAGAGAGTAATGGAACGAACAGGAAGCGAGAAAAATTTTCTAAGTCTTGATAGTCCAGATGAATTTTTCCAGTTCATCTTTAGATGATGCCTTCTGACTTCTCACTTTACACTATTTGTCCAAACAAAATGCCTAATTCATCCCTGGACGGTGTTCTCTGGTTTCATGTTTATACTGTTCGTCCAGACAAAATGTCCCATTCATCCCTGGATGATGTTCTCTGATTTCACATTTACATTGTTCGTCCAGATGAAATATCCCATTTATCCCTGGACAATGTTCTCTAACTTCACATTTTTAATTATCGTCTAGACGATTTTACCCTGTTCATCCCCGGATGAAGTGCTCTGGATTCATGCTTCGTACTGTTCGTCCAGACGAACATGAACATTCATCCCAAGACGATGTTCTCTATTCCTTAAACATATGGACCGTCTATAGTTATGTTTTAACGAGGATTTAAAAAACTCATTCGTACCAGACGAACATAGTTCGTACGGGACAATGATCGGGTACGAAGTCATTTCATCCCAATGCACATAGAGTTTATACACAACAGTTTTACACTTTTCATACATACAAAATTACAATCGTACGGGATGATCAAGTACGCACAGATTTAAAAATTATAGTTTTTGGATGATTTTTTGTGTCTTTCATATAAAAGGTCCAATTAAATTTGTTTAGTAATCTTTTTGTCCAGTAGACTTCATGCAAATGGAAGAGAGATTGAAAGAGAGAGCGCGAGAGAGTGTTTGAAGTAGATTTCTTACCACTGGAGCGTGAAGGGTTCACTTGGTACTCAAAGGTAAGTATCTATATCTTTAAATTATGGTTACTTCACTCTTTTCTCTTGTCCTTCCAGATTTCTCATGAAAAGATCTTGTCAAGATGATCTGGTTCTCTGCCAACACTCGAGGTGTGTGAACAGCGAAGGGTACTCTACCTACACTTAGAGAAGTGTGAAAAAATAAAGGGTTCTCTGCCTAAACTTGGAGAGTGTGAACAGCGGGAAGGTTCTCTGCCTACACTTGGAGAGTGTGAATAGTGGTAAGTTTCTCCACCTACACTTGGAGAGTGTAAACAGCTGGAAGGTTCTCTGCCTACACTTGGAGAGTGTGAACAGTGGGAGGTACTCTGCCTACACTTGGAATGTATAAAAGGACAATATTTCTCTGCTGCACTGGGTAGTGGTGGAAGAGAGTTTTTGTAAAGGCTTCTCCGCCTTGCTGTGGGAGCAAAAGGAGAGACATTAAGTGGCAATAGTGCAATACCTGAACTGGGAGACTTTAGGGAGTTTATGTAGGTCGTGTTTGACCGAATCACTATAAATCTTATGGGGGACATTTCAATTACCATAAAAATAATCTTTAATATCTGATCATCCCGGACGAACACCTGTTCGTCTCTACGATCATCTTGGTCAAAAGTCTGTATGAAAGGATGCCTCATAACTTATATGTTTACAAAAAGCCATTTCTATTTTGGATTCATTCGTTCGTACATACAAAATTTCATTTTATACATATGAACCCAATATCGTATGGGACGAACTTATTTTCATTCGTACAAAAGTTCATTTTTTTTTTAAATTGAGGGGTTTAGAGCTCAAATCTCATCTCCTCAAAAATCACTTTCAAACCTCTAGATCTTCTAGATGGTTAGATCGAGAAAAAGGCAAAAGATACTTGCTAAGGGACCCCCTCGAAACTCAGGAGAAAACTTTCTATCCAAAATAAATGAGGAGTCCTTCCCTAGGTTTGCATCAGCCAAAATCACTCCCTCGAGAGTCCTTCTTCAAGAACAACTCAACTTCAAGGTAATACACCTATTTGCTTCCACCTAGTTTGGCCTTATTCTCACTCTGATCCATCTCTACAACAAGGAGACTTTCCACTACTTTCTTGCCAACATGTCCTTCAACTCTGACCAAACTGTGGTTAGGTCGTATGTTTTTAAGAAGAAAGTGGAGATCACTAAAGAATACTTAGGAATATTTTTGAACTTAAGGACTGAGTGGATTAGAGCCCACTCTTTAACTTCCTCCACCTATTTTGACTAGTCTGCAATAAATGATGTTTTTAGAGGGTATGGAGGAGTATCTCATATACCCAAGGTGTCAACTCTTAATCAAAATGCTTGAATCATCCAGCATGTTCTTCATACCTCCATTATTCATAAAGCTGGTTATAGAGTAAATATCACACCTCTTCTTTCCATAGTGACTTATCTGATTATTACTAGCCAACCTATAGATGAAGCCCAACTGATCATTGACTACATTTATGGACTTTTTGATATTGGTCATGTCTCCCATAAAAGAAAGAAAAATATAGCCTTAGGACATCTTGTGACCTATATTTTGGAGAAGAAATATGACCTAGTCCATCTAGTTTAAAATCTAGAGGAGCATCTCTACTACAATGATGGATCTTTCTGACCAATTTTTAATAAGGAACACCAAGAGATAAGTAGTGATTCTGAGGAGGAAAGGAGAAGAGCTACACTTGCATTTGCTGGTGAATCAAATGTTCCTGATTTGGTTCACAGGTTTGATAATTTTGATACTCATTTTGATCAATGCTTTGATCAAATTTAAACTCATCTATAACAGCAGGATGTGCAGTACCAGTAGGATATCTGTTGGATGAGAGAGCAAATGGATGGTATAAGCTCGAATATGGCTATGATGAGTAGCTATTTTAACTTCTACAACCAGCAACCTCCTCAAGATCAGGGCCCAACTAAGTGATGACTGTACTTTTCTATGATTTTCTCTACTAAATATGATGTGATGTGATGTTAGTAGTTATGTTTTTATGTTTTATGTTGTGTTTTGTGCCTTGTGTTTTATGTGTTTTTCAAAATGTCACTATATTGATATCATTTATACTCAATGTATCATCTTCTATCAATGATATCAATAAAAGTTATCCTGTCTTGTTTTACTATTTATGATTTTATTTCAGTAATGTGTGTTACCTTAGATGATCATTCTTCAAATCTTTGATGTTAAAAGTGTTATATCTCGAATTGCAACATAAAATTGAATTCATTAGAAAATTTAATTTTTCAAAAATTTAAGTTGTGATTATAACTTGATCTAGTTAAGAAGTCAATCTCACGTCTCTTGTTAGACTAACAAAATTTTTATATTATTATTGCAATTATGATGTTTTCTTATTTTTATATTTCTCTTATTAATATAAATATTGTTGCATTTAGAGAAATTTGAAATTTTAGATTATTGATTTTGGAAAGATTAAGATTACTCTTGAGAATGTACAAAAATCAAAAGTATGTGCAATAGTTCACAATTTAAAAAAGAGGCACAAAATAAGCCTACAAGTAAAAAGATGCACAAAATGTGCTACAAATATTGAAAAGATGCGCAAAGCGTCACAAGTGGTATTTCATTCTTTCCCTAATATTTCAATCTTTAAATTCAAATTAATCTTCTGTACGATTTTATTTGGTATTGAAATTTGAAATATACAAATTTTACATTCATCTACTTTGCAATGATTTTGTTTATCTCAATTATCTAAATTAATTCATGATTTTGATATTTTTCTCTTATCTATGTTATATCTCTTCTTAAATCATATGAATCCTTCTATTTCTCTAATAATTTTTAATTAGATTTGCAAATTTATCTCAATCTCTTTCAATGATCAATTGTCAAATGCTTTTTCATATAACTTCTAACATTTCAGTATGTTATTCTTTTCCTTCTTCTCTTTTTGCATTTGTCAAAAAGGAGAAGAAATATTGTTTTTTATTTGTTTGTTTATTTTATCATTTCATTTTTGTGTTATCATTGCATTTGTTTGTTCATTTGTTCTAAATTTTAAAACAAAAAAAAAATTATTTGTTTGTTTGTTCTCATTGCATTGTGTCTTAAAAAATTTAAAACAAAAAATTTGTTATATTCAAATGCCCCTTATTCTCACATGCTTATCAATTCAAGGGGAGTTTAGGAGATACTTAAGAATTTGAAAATTATGCAAAAAATAATTATTTTACCATCATAAAAAAGGGGGAGATTGTTAAGAGAGTTGCTACTTAGTTTTTGCTTGTTTTACATTCTTGCAACTTGTATAGTTTTGATGATTCCAAATATTATTGTTCCAATTATTATTTTATCCTAACATATTTTGGAAGAATTATTTTTACTTTTACGTGGACTAATATTTTAGCATAATCGTACTCCAGACTAATGAAGACTTCAAATCAAATTTAGCATAAGATAGTTTGTAAATTGAAATCTGTATTTTTTCACTTTATTGAGTCTGAGAGAGTGTGATTGTAATTGAGTAATCTATCACACGCACACTAGGGGAGATCTTTAAATGTTAAATTTTTTATACTAATCATACGGGATGAACCAAGTTTGTACAGGATGATCAAGTTAGTTATACCCTCAGAGAGTAATGGAACGAATAGGAAGCGAGAAAAATTATTTAAGTCCTGATTGTCCAAACAAAATTTTCAGGTTCGTCCCTGGACGATGTCCTCTGGCTTCTCACTTTACACTGTTCGTCCAAAATAAATGCCTAATTCACCCCTGGAAGATGTTCTCTGATTTCACGTTTACATTGTTCGTCTAGATGAAATGTCCCATCCGTCTAAGGACGATGTTCTCTGATTTCACGTTTGTACTATTCGTCCAGACAAAATGTCCCATTCATTCCTGGATGATGTTCTTTGACTTCACATTTTTAATTATCATCCAGTCAATTTTATCCTATTCGTCCCCGGACGAA
The DNA here is from genome assembly GCF_001605985.2 of Dendrobium catenatum. Lineage (NCBI taxonomy): Eukaryota > Viridiplantae > Streptophyta > Magnoliopsida > Asparagales > Orchidaceae > Dendrobium > Dendrobium catenatum. The sequence continues at coordinate 278,299 of NW_021319089.1, forward strand.
GTGTTCTAGATTCATGCTTCGTACTGTTCGTCTAGACGAACATGAACATTCATCTCAGGATGATGTTCTATGTTCCTTAAATATATGGACCGTCTGCAATTATGTTTCAATTATGCTTTAAAATAATCGTTCGTATTGGATGAACATAATTCGTATGGGACGATGATCGGGTATGAAGTCATTTCATCGCAATGCACATAGAGTTCATACGCAATAGTTTTACACTGTTTGTACGTACGAAATTACGATCGTACGGGATGATCAAGTATGCACATATTTGAAAAATTATAGTTTTGGATGGTTTTTTGTCTTTTATATAAAAGGTCCAATTTGAAAGTGCTCAGATGGCACTTGAAAGTTCGTTAGGGATGTTAAGCCCTATAGAACTGGCCCAAGCTAACCAAGAGGAGAGGTGAATTGGTAAAAAAAATTCTTTACACAAAGAAATAAAATCACAAATCAAATCACCACAAACAAAGTGCGGAAATAATAAAGAAATGGGGAAGAGATAATAAGAAAAGAACACACCGAATTTATAGTGGTTCGGTCAAACATTTACCTACATCCACTCCTTGGAGGAACCCTCCAAGTATTGCACTAAAACAATTGTCTCTCCTTTAGCCCCCACAGCTAGGAGGAAAGCCCTTACAAAATCACTTCCACCTTCCCCAATGCGGTGGAGTCGCCGGGTCCTTTGACACCAAAGAGAACTTCTTTTTTGGTGAACTTACCTCGAGACAAGCCTTGAATCTGATGGTACTAAGGTGCGAGTTTGCTGGAGCAACCGTGTGGATCCCCCGCCATAATTCCTTGAGTTCCTCCCCCTCACATGATCTTCTCCCTCTCAAACTCCACCATTTCATCTCTCCCTTTCAAGCTCTCTCTTCAAGTTTCCCCCACAAGAACGAAGCTATAATGGCTGCCAAAGACACTTACAAAGTGCCTAGCCTTAGCTTAAATAGAAGCTCTCAAAATAAGCTCATTAACGTAAGTTGCCTCCATTATCGTCCAGGACGATAGGCATATCATCCTGGCCGATTAGTTCAAATTCAGCTCAACAACCTGGGACAATTTGGGATGATCAGAAGAAAATTAATTATATCGTCCTGGACAATTAGTTTAAAATCGATTTTAATCATCCTGATCATCGCCCTGATTTGGTGCTGGCCAAAGTCAATCGTCCAGGCAATCGTCCTGGCCAATCTTGAGATCTTCCCAGACGATGAGATCGTATCAATCAACCATTAATGATTTCCAAATAATACCAGATCAATTTAGGTATGAATGAGTTAGATCGTCCTGGACGATATAAATATCGTCCTGGCCGATTTCCTAAAATAAAGAATACATAAACTGATTATGGCGGCTGATTCTTTCTAAATTGAGAATATCGTCCTGGCCGATACAAGTATCGTCCAGGCCGATATGTTTTGCATATAGACGGCTGCTTTAATGAAGATGCCCTAATTAGGATTTCTACTTTTTTTAGATCATCCAGGACGATATAAATATTATCCCGGACGATGTTACCAAAAATAGAAATCTTTTAGGGCACAACAGAAAATCTTCCAAGTTACAAATCATCAGATGTCATACTAAATACAACAGACTCAAGAAAGGAAAAAGATTACAAACTGACTCAAACCTAGTCTACCCAATCTTGAACTGAATCCAAATTACAGTCCGATCGTGTGAACTTGAAATGTCAGTACATAAGGTAGTTGTAGAGAACAAAGAATGTTTGCTATCATCAAAATCATAAGCCATAGATTTGCAACAATCTCTCCCTTTTTATGATGGAAAACAATTCAATTTGAATTTTCAAAAGAAAGCAATTTCTCCTAATCTACCCCTTACTAGAATAACACTTTTAAAAAAATAGGGGAGATGAAAATAATTTTGTTGTTTTTAATTTTTTGAAAATAAGATACAAACACGATAACAGTACAAAAATTCAACAATACGTTCTCCCCCTTTGACATTATCAAAAAGAGAGGAGGCACAAATAAAAAAA
>NW_021319089.1:282252-303707 GCF_001605985.2 Dendrobium catenatum
AAATCACCACAAATAAAGTGCGAAAATAATAAAGAAATGCGGAAGCGATAATAAGAAAAGAACACACCAGATTTATAGTGGTTCGGTCAAACCTTGACCTACATCCACTCCTTAGAGGCAACCTCCAAGTATTGCACTAAAACAAGTGTCTCTCCTTTAGGCCCCACAGCTAGGTGGAGAAGCCCTTACAAAATCACTTCCACCTTCCCCGGTGCGGCGCAGTTGCCTGGTCCTTTGACACCAAAGAGATCTTCTTCTTTGATGAACTTACCTCGAGACAAGCCTTGAATCTAATGGTACTAAGGTGCGAGTTAGCCGGAGCAACCGTGTGGAATCCCCTCCACACTCCCTTGAGTTCCTCCCCCTCACAGGATCTTCTCCCTCTCAAACTCCACCCTTTCCTCTCTCCCTTTCAAGCTCTCTCTTCAAGTTTCCCCCATAAGAACGAAGCTACAATGACTACCAAAGACACTTACAAAAGTTTCCATGCCAAAGCTTAAATAGAAGCTCTCAAAATGAGCTCATTAATGCAAGTTGCCGACATTATAGTCCAGGACGATAGGCATATCGTCCTGGCTGATTAGTTCAAATTAAGCTCAACGGCCTGGTTGATTTGGGACAATCAGAAGAAAATTGGTTATATCATCCTGGCCGATCTCACGATCGTCCCGGACGATTAGTTTAAAATAGATTTTAATCATCTTGATCATCTCCCTGATTTGGTGCTGGCCGAAGTCAATCGTCCAGGCCATCATCCCGGACGATGTGATCGTATCAATCAACCATTAATGATTTCCAAATAATACCAGATCAATTTAGGTATGATTGAGTTAGATCGGCCTGGACGATATATATATCGTCCTGGCCAATTTCCTAAATAAAGAATACCTAAACTTATTATGGCGGCTGATTCTATCTGAATTGAGAATATCGTCCTGGCCGATACAAGTATCATCCAGGCCGATATGTTTATGACGACTGGATTAATGAGGATGCCCTAATTAAGATTTCTGATGTTGGACATATTGTCCAGGATGATATAAATATCATCCTGGACGATGTTACCAAAAATAAAAATCTTTTAAGGCATAACAGAAAATCTTCCAAGTTACAAATCATCAGATGCCACACCAAATATAACAGACTCAAGAAAGGAAAAATATTACAAACTGACACAGACCTAGTCTACCCAATCTTGAGCTGATTCTAAATTGTAGTCCGATCGTGTGAACCTGAAATGTTAGCACATAAGGAAATCATAGAGAAATAAGGAATATTTGCTATCATCAAAATCATAACCCATATATCCGCAACACAATTATAAATATTTAGTAATCTTTTTATCCACTGGCCTTCGTGCAAACTGAAGAGAGATTGAAGTAGAGAGTGTGAGAGAGTGTTTGAAGGAGATTTCTTACCACTAGAGCGTGAAGGGTTCACTTGGTACTCAAAGGTAAGGATCTTTATCTTTGAATTGTGATTAATTCACTCTTTTCTCTTATCCTTCCAGATTTCTCATGAGAAGATCTTATGAAAGAGATCCGGTTCTCAGCCGACACTCGAGGAGTGTGAACAGCGAAGGGAACTATGCCTACACTTGGAGAAGTGTGAAAGGAAAAAGGGTTCTCTGCCTACACTTGGACAGTGTGAATAGCGGTAAGGTTCTCTGCCTATACATGGAGAGTGTGAACAATGGTAAGGTTCTCTACCTACACTTGGAGAGTGTGAACAGTGGGATGGTTCTTTGCCTACACTTGGAGAGCATGAATAACGGGAGGTACTCTGCCTATACTTGGAGGGTGTAAAAGGACGACAGTTCTCTACCGCACCAGGTAGTGGTGGAAGAGAGTTTTTGTAAAGGCTTCTCCGCCTTGCTGTGGGGACAAAAGGAGAGACACTAAGTGGTAATAGTGCAATACCTGAAGTTGGAGACTTTAGGGAGTGGATGTAGGTCGTGTTTGACCGAACTACTATAAATCTTGTGTCTTTTTATTTTCTACTTTTTTTACTTTATTGTTTCCATTTAAAAGTGTGGTTGAAAACTTGTTTTTTATAAAAATTCACTAAATTTTTATCGATTTAAAAAGAGGCAATTTTTAATTACCAATCCACCCCCCCTCTTGGTTAGCCACTAGGACATAAGCTTAGGTCTTACAACCTAATTCATATTTAACAAAGTTCAACAACTTTATCGTACTGGACGATATGATCATATCCTACTTTTCTTACTGTGATTGGCCTGGATGATCCTCTTCATCCTGAATGATGTTCTTTATCTTTAAAATCACATATCAGGACTATCAAGAACACCTGTAACTATCCACCATAGGAGACAAACTCCACATCCTGTGTCATGATCCCGACTACGACCTATCCAACCACTTTCTAAGAAACACTAATGCTTCCTATCATGTTTGAGAGTCTAGCAGCTTACTCAAAGATGATAGGACAATCCAGCATGTCCTTCACACCTCCCTTCTTCCAAAAGATGGTGATTGTGTTGATATCACTCCACTTCATTCAATCACCACTTTCTATATTCTGGCCCACCGTGAGTTTAATGCCATTGATTTGATATTTCGATACATTGAGCACCTGATAAGCATCAGAGATCCATGACATAGGAGGAAACCCAATCTTGCCTTAGGACATATCATTACCTATGTCCTAGAATCCAAATACAACCTCCAATATCCTGCCCCACCAAACTATCAGCCTGCCTTCTACTCAAACAACTCCTTCCATATTCCTCACAGTACTTGTCTCCACCTGGGCACGAGGAAATTGTGGGAGATGAGGAGGAGGTAGCTCCTGCACTTGTTTATGTACCTGCTTTACTTCGCCAGCACTCTTAGCTAGATCAGCTGGTAGAGCGATTCGACCAGTGGGAGACTCACTTTGAAACCTACGTTGCTGCACAAAAGCAACAACATGTAGAGGATGTTACTCGCTTTAACTCTTACATGTCTCACCAGAAGCACCAGCACGACCAGGACATTGCCTGGTTTGGGGAGCAGTTTGCGACTCTGTCCAGTTTCTTTCACTTACAGCCACCACCTCCTCCTTCGGATGATCAGGGGTCGTCCTTCTTTTAGTTTATTTTCATGACATTGTTTCTTTTTTTTCTTGTTGTAGTTTAACTCTTTTTGGTTGTCTCTATTTTGTTTCTTTTCTAGTTTCCCTCCTTTTTGTAATGTCAAAAAGGGGAGTATTTGTACTATTTGTTATGTTGTGTTTTATATTTGATAGTTGAACTGTGTTTTTTTCTTCACACTATTTCCATTAAACCACTTTGAACTGATTTAATTATTTTTGTGTTTGCCATCATAAAAAAAGGTGAGATTTTTGCAAATCTGATATAAAGAAATAGAAATTTGATGATAGCAAACACTTCAGTTTCTCTACGACTGCCTTGCCTACTAATATTTCAGGTCCACAAAATCAAACTGCTATTTGAACTAGCTCAAGATTGGGTAGACTAGGTCTAGGTCAGTTTGTAACCTTTTCCTTTTCTTGAGTCAATTGTAAATGATGTGGTTCCTGTTGTTAAGTAACCTTGCATACACACATACTTTGGGGGATATTTTTGACTATTTTTATAGTTTACTATTTTTGGTCACATCGTCTGGGATGATCCATAAATTATCCTAGACAATCAATAAAAATAGAAACCCTAATTAGGGCATCTTGGTTAAGGCAGCCATCATTGAGCGCATCATCCTTGATGATATTCGATCAGCTAAGATGATAGAATCAAATCAGAAAGAATTAGAAACCAGTTATATTTAGGTATCTTTTATTTTTGGACATCATCCTGAACGATACAATATAATTATGCCTAAATTAATCTGGTAATTAAGGAAAGCAATAAAGGTTTAATTGCAATATCATATCATCTTGGACGATCGCAAGATCGGCCAGGATGATTAGTTCAAAAATCTTAGTTATTCCTGGATGATCAAACATCAGCCTTCTTCTATTGAGGGCAATGTTTTGGATAATATTTGTTGAATTGAATTAATCGTCCGGGATGATCATGAAAGCGGCCTTGACTATCAAGTTATTTTTACATCATCCATACATCCATTCAGAGTGATGTTCTAGACGATATTAACCGATTTGTTCTAATCGTACAAGACGATATCTTATTATCCTAGACGATATGAAGAAAAATCTTTTGACCGTCCCAAATCTTCCTAGCTGATTGAGCTAAATTTGTACTGATCGTATAGGATGATAAGCTCAGTTTGTTGCAATTAAGAGCTATTCCAAAGCTCTTCTATATAAGACCTCTTGTTCTATCCAAGGGAGTATCTTTTTCTACTATCCTGACCTGAGAGAGCCAAGAGGAGAGGGAGAGCAAGGGAGAGAGAGAGGATCTCGTGAGGGGGAGTTTTTGAGGGGTTTCACAAAGGTTGCTCCAAGCAAGGATCCATCTTGGTCTTCTCCGGTCATCATCCCTAGTTTCTTGAGGGTTCTAGAGAGGTCTACTTCAGCATTTGATTAAGGTTCTCTGCCTGCTTCAGGAGGAAGCAAAAGAAGTTAGGTTCTCTACCTTCTTCTATAGGAAGCAAAAGTAGTTGGGCTCTCTGCCTCACCGGGGTCAGTGGAAAGGAGGTTGTAAAGGCTTATCCATCTTGTTGTGGGGCAAAAGGAGAGACATTGTGTTTAGTGCAATACTAGGAGGAGAGGCTTCGGGGAGTGAACGTATGTCAAGTAGATCAAACCACTATAAATGTCTGTGTTCTTTATTGCTGCGTCCGCATTTTATTTTCTGTGGTGAACGTTGGTTTAAGTTTATGCTTTTGCTTAAAGATTTTGTAAAATAACAATTCACCCCAAACCCCTACCCCCTTTTAGTTAGCCTTGGGACTAGTTCATTAGGGCTTAACATCCCTATAAAACTTTCAAGTGATATCAGAGCACTTTCAAATGGTACTGGTATTATCACATATAATTATAATTATGCCAAAAGGTAATCCTAAATCTAGAATTTGTTGATTCAACCTAAAGACTTAAGCCACTTAAGAAAATATACTCAACTTCAACAATGAAAAGTATAATAGAGTTTTGTATTCTATTAGAACAAGATACTAAGGACTATCCTATGAATTGACAAGTTCTAGAAGTGATCTTTTTATCCACCCTATATCCTGCAAAATTAGAATCATAATATCCAATAATTTTAAAAGAAGTTTTGTTCCTAGGATACTAAATTCCTATTTTTTGGGTCCTTAAGAGATATCTAAGGATTCTATAAACTTTAGTTAGGTGAAATTCTTTAGAATCATCTTGAAATCTAGCATAAAGATAAACACTAAACACTATATCATGTCTTCTAGTAGTCAAGTAAAGTAGTGATCCAATCATTCCTCTGTACTTCTTTTGATCAATATATTTTCCATTTGATTTCTTATCAAACTGAACATTGGAGCTCATGGGAGTATCTAATGACTTGGCTATATCCATTTCATATTTCATCAAGATATCCTTAATGTACTTTTTATTGATTAAGAAAGATTACATCATCCAATTGTCTTATATAAAACCCTAAAAAATAGGATAATTCTCCCATCATACTCATCTCAAATTCCTTACTCATTATCTTATAAAAATCATCACATAACTTTTTATTAGAAGATCCAAAAAGTATATCATCAATATAGATCTGAATAATGAGTAACTCATCTCCTACCTTCCTCAGAAAAAGGGTGGTGTCTACGCTCCCCTTAATAAACTCCCTCTATAGTATGAATTTTCTAAGCCTCTCATACCAAGCTCTAAGTGCTTGTTTTAATCCATATAAGGTCTTTTTTAATTTATAAATATGATTTGGAAATTGAGAACTATTAAAACTTGAGGGTTGCTCTACAAACACATCTTCTTTTATTAGCCCATTCAAAAAGGCTCTCTTGACAACAATTTAGAAAAGCTTAAATCCCTTATAACATGCAAAGGCTAGTAGCACTCTAATGGCTTCCAATATAGCTACAGGGGCAAAGGACTCCTCAAAATCAATCCCTTCTATTTGTTTGTACCCCTTAGCCACTATTCTTGCCATATTCCTAACCACCACACTAGAATCATTCATACTATTCTTAAAGACCCATTTGGTTCCTACCACACTTTGATTCTTAGGTCTTTCTACTAAATCTCAAACATCATTCCTCACAAATTAATTAAGTTTTTTTTACATATCTACGATCTTGAATTCATAAGAAAGGGCTTGATTGATGTTGGTGGGTTCATTCATTGATATAAGGGCAGAGTGGTTTACTTCCTTCCTAAGTACATACCTGGTTCTAACAGCTTTAGAAGAGTCTCCTAAGATCAATTCTTTATGATGACTCAAAGAATATCTCTAATTTCTAGGTAAAGTTTTTTGAGGTTCTACCCTTTCCTCCAGATGTGAAGTTTCTACTCCTTGAGATATCTCCTACTCCATCAGTGTTCTGAGGCTCTACACTTTTCTCTAAATTTGTAGTTTCTACTCCTTGGGTAATCTCTCCTCCTTCATCTTCTTCCTCAACTCTAAACTTCTTAGGATCAGATTCATCAAACACTACATGAGTAGTCTCCTCCACCACTAATGTTCTCTAGTTAACAACAACAAAGGACTTGCCAACACTTAAATATCCTAATAACACTCCATCATCAGATTTTGGGTCAAATTTTCCTAAGAGAAATTTCTTATTGTTAGGAATGAAAACCTTACAGCCAAAGATATAGAGGTGAGAAAAGTTGGGTGTTCAACCTTTAATGATCTCATAGGGTATCTTATTTAGTTTGGATCTAGCATTCATCATATTCAACACATAATAAGCTCTGTTTATCGCTTCAGCCCAAAAGTATTTTAGAAGTGAATACTCAGCAAGCATGGCTATAGCGGCTTCAACTAAGGTCATGTTCTTCCTTTCAGCTACCCCATTCTATTGAAAGGTCCTTGGAGCTGAGAAGTTGTGACTAATCCCATGATCCTTATAGAAGGTTTCAAATCTCACATTTTCAAACCCTCCACCATTGTCACTATGAATTGTCAAGATCTCACAACCTAGCTTTTTTAATCCAATTAGAGAAGGAATTAAATTCATCAACGGACTCACTTTTATATGAAAGAAATTGAATTCAAGTGAACCTTGAGTAGTCATCAATAATCACAAATCAATAGATTTTTTCCCTTAAGCTGGCAGTGTTAATAAGTCCAAACAAACCCATGTGAAGGGCATCTAAAGGTTTAGAGGTACTAATATCCTTAATGGAATGGAAAGAGGATTATACTTGTTTCCCTAGTTGACATGCATCACACATGTGATCCTTAGTGAATGTAAGCTTTGGGACACCTCTAACTATGTCTTTTTGGGTTACTATCCTAAGGGTTTTTATGCTAGCATGACATAACCTCCTGTGTCACAACCATTACTCATTAGCAATAATTTTTAAGCAAAATGAAGCAGCACATTTAATGTTATTTAAATCAAATATGTAAATATTGATAATTTTTTCCCCTACAAAATAGTATTATTATTCAAATAAATGATACATGTGTTTGACAAAAATTTTATGATAAGGCCCTTATCGCATAGTTAGTTGATGCTAAGCAAATTATGTTTCAAGCCATCAACAAGTAAAATATTTTCAATTAAAAGGTTTTTAGAGTTTTCGTTTATACTTGCGCCCACCACTTTTCTAGTATTGTTATCTCTAAGAGTGACCTTGCCTCTAGCCCTGGCCTCCAGGGAAATGAACTGATTGGTGTCACATGACATGTGTTATGAGCATCCACTATCCATGTATAACATGCTCTCATTAGGTCTTTGATGAGAGCAAACCTACAAAATTATCAAATATCAAATTTATGAACCCAAACATGTTTGGGTACCTTATTATGGAAAGAAGAATGCAATACGTGTGTGTTATGCTGTGAATCATGCAATTTGGGTCTCCACACCCAATGTGTACTATAGTGAACAATGTAAGTGTGGGAGATGTGTCCTAGCATGCCACATGAAAAACAACTAACACCAGGGAAAGGGTTGCTAATCTATTCAAGTTATAGTGCCTCTTTTTAGGTTTGAATGATGCATGCTGATTTGGTGGATTATGAAACTCAAGTATTTTGGGTGATTTTCTATTCTCTTTATAAGTAGTAAATTAAGCTTCTGAAAACCTTTTTGAATTTTCAAGAACAAAAATTTCTATTTTTAAAGTATGCTCTTTACTGTATAAATCTATTGCAAGAGAATCAAAGTCCTTATATCTAGATTCTAATTTAACATGTAATGTTTTCAATGAATCATGCTCAACATTAAATCAGAATGCTTTTTATTTAACTCATCAAATTCATCAAGTAAAGTCATGTGATTGCTATCAAGTGTTGAATGATCCTTATGCAAAACCTCATGCACTTTTTTTAAATTTAAAAACTCCAATTTCATGCTAGCTTGCAATTTCTTAATCTCCCTATATGATGAATGAATTTTTTAAGAAACTTTAAGAAGTTGATCGTAAGATAGTTTACATACATCTTCTTTCTTAGACTGACTAAGTAGATCGTACGCCATCAAACACAAGTTGATTGTTTCTTCTTAAGCTTCAATATCATAGGAGTCAGATGCATAATCTGCCCAAAAAGCCTTTTGAATCCACTTCTTGTCCTTCTTGAACTTGGGTTTCTCCATGCCCTTCTCCTTGCTTGGGTGAGACTTAAGTGTAGGGCAATCATCTTTCTCATGTCCCGACTTCCTATATTCAAAATAAATAACATCAGAGGAATCTTTAAAATTCTTGCTACTCTTACCTTTGCCATTTATGGTGTTTTGTTTATTCCTTAGAAAGCTTTTGAATTGCCTACTGATTAAGGCAACATCATCGCTTTCAAACCCAGAAGAATCAATATCTGTATCATTAGCCTTCAGTACCATAATTTTTTCCTTATTTTTCTCACCTGCAACAAGTTGTCTTTGGTTCAATCCTTGCTCGTAAGTAATGAGTAATCCAAGTAAGTCATCTATAGAGTAAACATTCAAATCCTTGGATTCATTTATCGTAGTAATATTAGCATCAAAGGAAGAAGGCATAAATCTCAAAATTTTGTTAACTTTCTCATAACTAGTTAGCTCTGTTCCTAAGGAATGCAGGAAGATGATAATTTGAGTAAACCTAATATATATTTCATATATTAATTCACTAAGTTTCATGTGAAAGAGTTCATAGTCATGCAATAAGATATTCAACCTAGATTGCTCAACTTCGCTTGTACCTTCATAAGTAATACATAATCTATCCCATATTTCTTTACCAGTAGAACAAGTTTAGACACTCATGTAATCTTCATATTTCAATGCACATAAAAAATAGTTTAAATATTTTGCATTAAGTTGTGCTAAATCCCTATCATCAAATATCCATTCAGTAAAAAGGAAGTTCAATTTTGAAGCCATTGATTTCACGAGTTGGTGCAATATATCCATCATTAACAAGCATCTATATGTTATAATCTATAGATTATAAAAATGTGGACATGTAAGTTTTCTAGAAATCAAAATGTATATTATCAAAACATAGGTGGTCTAGTGATTGAATAACCTTCTGCGATATTTCTATTATCAAAGTTTTCCATGGATCAAAATTTAAAAGTTTTTAAAAACTAGATTTTATAAATCCCGCTCTGATATCACTTGAAAGTTCATTAAGGTTGTTAAACCCTTATGAACTAGACTGAGGCTAACAAAGAGAGGGGGTGAATTGGTAGTTTTTAAAAACCTTAAAAAAGCATGATTTTTTGAAATATTTTAAAACATAAAACATACGGTCACCCGAATGAAAATAAAGTGCATAATTTTTAATATGAAAATGTAATAAGAAAGAGCACATCAAATTTTATAATGGTTGGGTTAACTTAACCTATGCCCTTTACCATGAGCCTCTCCTCTGGGTATTGCACTAAACTCAGTGACTCTCCTTTTACTCCCACAACTAGGCGAAGAAGCTTATACAAAAATTCCTTTCCACCAACCCTGGTGAGGCAGCGAACATGACACCTTTCGTTTCTTCCTGAAGCGGACAGAGAACCCAGACTCCTTTTACTTCCTACTGAAGCAGGAAGAGAACCTTGATCGATTTCTGAAGAAGAACTCCCTAAAGCCTCCAAGAAACCAAGGACAATGATTGGAGAAGAAGACTTGAATTTTTTCTTGGAGCAACCTTTGTGAACCCTTCACAAACTCCCTCTCACAAGATCCTCTCTCTCTCTCTCTCTCTCCCAAGCTCTCCCTCTCCTTCTCTTGGCTCTCTCAAATTAGGATAGTAGCAAAAGATCTCTCCTTGAATAATCAAGAGATCTTATAAACAAAGGCTTAAATTTTGCCCCAAATTTCAACAAGCCATCAAAGATCGTCTAGGACGATCGATAGATCATCATGTACGATCAATGTATTTTCAACCCTTTTAGTCATGACTATCTGGAAGGGCTAGGCGGTTTAAACCCTTATTTATTCTTATCATCATGGATAATGTGGACATCATCTTGTACAATTAGTTCCAAATCCTATATATCATCTAGTACATCGTTCTGTTCATCCAGAGTTATATATGTTGGAGGATGAACAAATATAACATATTATCCAGAATGATCCTTGAATCATCATGTACAACTAATTTAAAATTAGGGATTTTCAACCAGTATATTGTTTGGCTCATCAAGGTGATCCAGGGGAAGATGAAGGCTTTTATAACTAATCATCCAGAACTTTCCGGCGACTTTTAAAATGATATGATCAATCAATCAAACCTTAATTTCTTTCCTTAATCACCTGATTAATTTAGGAATGATTGCAATGAATCGTCCAGGATGATATGGGATCATCCTATACAATTTCTTAAAATAAGATCATACCTAAAAGAGTTGGCGGCCAATTCTTTCTTATTTTAGCCTATCATGAAGGACAATGTTAATATCATCCCGCATGATTTGCTTAATTTGGCTGCCTTAACTTGGATGCCCTAATTAGAGTTTCTAATTTTAACTAATTGTCTAGGATGATTTTGGATCATCCCGGATGATATGATCAAAAACAAAAAACTCTAAAACACATAATTTATTCTCTTGAGTGTATGTGTGTAAGGTTACTTAGCATTATGATCCACTTTATTACATTTTACTCAAGAAAAGCTAAAAACCCTTGAAGTACACTTACACACTGACTCAATCCTAATATACCTAATCTTGTGCTAGCTTGAATTACAATTGACCTTGTGGACCTAAAAATTTTAGTAGGCAAGGAAACCAAAATAGATATGCAATAGTTACCATAGTAAGAAAATAGGAATGTCAAAAATGATTACTATCATTAAAATTATAATCTTTGAATCAATGTTTGCAACAACATGAAATCTATTATCTTAAAAACTTAAAACTAAAATCAATCCACCTCCTTTAACCATTTATCGGGGGTGATGATTTTGAAATTAACCCAACTCGCAAAGAGAAAATGACATGTTAGTTGTATCACTAAGATTCAATCTCAAATTGTCTCTTATCAATAGAGACATGGCGCATGCCCTCAGATAAGGTGGTTTTGCTATGAAATGGCACCATTATATTATGATCATGGCCAAAGCCTGTATATTCCCTAAAGGCTTCAAACCCTTGAGTAATGGATCATAAGGTATATTTGATAGGCATAAAGCCCTCTTATAACTAAGGTGGATACATATTTATCCTCTTAGAAAAACATCAACATAGGTCTACAAGATATTCTTGGACAAAGTAATACACGCTACTAATACGGTACCTTCTTTCAGGTTGAATCAACTACCTCCATTGATTAACTAGACCAAGAAACATGATAGCCGGGATGATAGAACCATAGTATTTTGATCAGGCTTGTTAGTTAAGAGAGTTATTATTTGCATGTTTTATCTTCTTACAACTTGTATAGTTTTGATGATTCCAAATATTATTGTTTTAAGCTTTATTTTTTCCTAACACTTTTTGGAAAAATTGTTTTTACTCTTGTGTGGACTAACATTTCAGGATAATCGAACTCCAGATTAATGAAGACTTCAAATCAAAAATCAGCATGAGATAATTTGTAATTTTTATTGTAATTGAGTTTGAGAAAATATGATTTTAATTGAATAAGCTTAGCACACGCACACTTTAGGAGATCTTTAAAAATCACACTGATCATACGGGATGAACCTTGTTCGTATGGGACAATCAAGTCAGTTATCCCCTTGGAAGAGCAATGGAACGAACAGGAAGTGAGAAAATTTTTCTAAGTCCTGATCATCCAGACGAATTTCTTAATTCATCCCGGGATGATCTGCTCTAGATTCTCACTTTATGCTGATAGTCCAGAATATTCATCCTATTTGTTCCAGGATGAAATGCTCTCTGGAAAATTTTTGTCCAGACGAACTTCTATTCGTCAGGACGAAATGCTCTCTGGAAAATTTGAGTCCAGATGAAATCCTATATTCGTGCCAGGATGAAATGCTCTCTGGAAAATTTTCATCCAAATGAGCTCCTCTTCGTCCCAGGACGAAATGCTCTCTGGAAAATTTTCATCTGGACGAGCTCCTATTCGTCACAGGATGAAATGCTCTCTGGAAAATTTTCATCTGGACAAGCTCCTATTCGTCACAGGATGAAATGCTCTCTGATAAAATTTTATCCAGACGAACTCTTATTCGTCCAAGGAAAAAATTCTCTCTCCTTTAAAATTTTGATAACATCCTACAGTTTGTCAAAACCAACCCATAAAATAACTATTCGTACCAGACTAACATAGTTCATACGAGATGATGATCGTACATTTATACAGGATAATGATCGGGTACGAAGTCAGTTCGTACCTATATATATTGGGTTTGTATGTAACTGATTTAAGTAAATTCGTACAGGACGATCTGACGATCGTACGGGATGATCCACTATGTACAGAGTTGAAAATCATCAAATTTTGGACGGTTTTTTGTGTCTTTCCTATATAAAATCCAATTAAAACTGCTTCTTAATCTTTTTCCCTACTGATCTTAGTGCCAATTGAAGGAAGAGTCAAGGAGAGAGTGTGAGAGAGTGTTTGAGGTAAGTTTCTTTCTACTAGAGAGTGAAGGATTCACTTGGTACTCGAAGGTTCGAGTCTCCACTTGTGGTTTGTGATTACTTCACTCTTTTCTCTCATCCTTTTAAATTTTTTTGTGAGAAGATCTGTCAAGGAGATTCGGTTCTCTGCTGACATTTGGAGAGTGTGAACAGACGAAGGGTTCTCTACCTATACTTGGAGAGTGTGATAGCAAAGGGTTCTCTACCCGCACTTGAAGAGTGTGATAGGACGAAGAGTTCTCTGCCCATACTTGGAGAGTTTGAAAGGACGAAGGGTTCTCTGCCTATATCGGGAGAGTGTGAGAGGACAGATTTGAATTCTCTGCACACTTTGGAAGCTGTAAAAAGGATGATGAATTCTCTGCCTCACCGGGTAGTGGTGGAAGAAAGTTTTTGTAAAGGCTTCTCCGCCTTTGCTATGGGTGCAAAAGAGAGTCACTTAGTGGTATTAGTGGCAATACTCGAGGTGTGCCTCTGGGGGGGGAGGAGTGGTGTATGTTGTGTTTGTCGAACATATAAAGCTTGTGTCGTTTATTTTTCGTCATTGCTTTTGTTTTTACTGTTTTTAAACTTGTGTTTTGAAAAATGTTTTCTAAAATTTACTAAAGTTATTTTTTGTCTATTTTAAAAGTGGGAATAAATTTTAAATACCAATTTCCCCCCCCCCTCTTGGTTAGCCACTAGGGACATACAGCTTAGGTTTAATAACCTAATTCATATTGAACAAGTTTCAACAAGTGGTATCGAGTTTTATTTCAAAAGTCATAAGTTTAAACTACTTTTTGATAACGTAGATGGGCTCACTTTGGGAAACTAAAATCACTGAGGGTTACTCTATACTAGACTCCATTGTTTCGACCAATATTCCCTTTTTAATTTTTTGGAAACACGCATGTCTACATTTTTAAGTCACATTAATTACGTATGTGGTCTTAGTTTCATGAAGGGTATATCAAAACCAACTAGAACTTTATTTAGGAGTTTAGAGGTTGAAACAACTTTTGTGGACTGGATAGTAAAGGAACGTGACTTAAGCATAATTAAATATCAAATGCTTGAATCGTTTCTTTTGTTCTCATTAAATCAGAAGAATTACATGCGGGTTTCTACTGCAATAGTGGAAAGGACCTATGGGATAGACTTTATATAATTTATGAGGGGACTCTTGAGATTAAGCAATCTAGACTTAATATCTTATTGCATGATTATGAACTATTTTGCATGAAATCAAATAAATCCATTTCTGATATGTACGTAAGATTCACACAAATAGTCACCTCTTTATATGCATTGGATAGGGAACTAACGAATGCTGAAATGGTTAATAAGATTCTTCATTATTTTCCTACTGCTTATGATGCTAAAATTACTGTAACTACAGAGTCTAAAGATCTAAACATTTACTCAATTGACAATCTTCTTTGTTCGCTAATTACTTACGAGCAAGGCGTTAGCCAAAGAAAGATTGATGCAGGTGAACCACAAAGGGAGAAGAACATAGCACTAAAAGTGGAGGAATCTGAGAGTGAACACTCACAACCTGAGGATGAAGACGACATCGTACTAATGACTAGACAATTCAGAAGCTTTTTTAAGAGGAAGCAGAGGAGACACAAGTAATAAAATCGAGATAAATTTAATAGGAATGTCAAGGTTTCAAATGATGTTATTTGCTATAAGTGCAGGAAACCTGGACATATTAAGACAGATTGCCCAAAACTCAAAGCTACTCCTAGTAAGGAGAAGGTAGAGGAGAAACCAATTATGAAGAAGGGCAAGAACAAATTCCAAAGGGCTTTTGGGCGGACACAGCTTTGGACTCGTCAGAAACTGAAAAGGAAGTGGAAGTCACTAATCTGTGCTTAATGGCTAATAATCTTGATCAGTCAGATCAAGAAGAGGTATGTGACTTGACTTACAATGAACTTTTTGAAGTTTCTAAACACATGCATGATGCATATAGAAAGATAAAGAAAATACATACTTGTCTGAGCTTAGAATTTAAGGAATTACAAAAGGAACATGAAATCCTTAGAAAAGATCATGCTTTAATTGATGATAACCACATTAAATTACATGATGAATATGACAACTTGAATAAAAATCTAAATCATCCTATGCAGAGATCGAAAAAGAATTTAAAATTTTAAGGATGAATCTGAGAGCAAAATTTATAGATCTAATTACACAAATCAAATTTTAGAAGATATTAATTCATATTACATATTGAAGATAAAAGCTCTCGAGTATAATAGGATCCCCCTAAACTTGAAGATTTCACTAATCCTATTTTGTATCCTAAATTTATGCAATCCCTTAATAGACAAACAAATAGTATAAGACTTAGGAATTCATTTCAAAAAGTTAAATGTAATAATTGTGGATTGATTTGACACATAACTCGCACATGTACTTTGAAGAAAAAAACTTATTTGGTGTGGAAACCTAAGATGCATAATTCTAGACATATCATACATGCATCTCTTTATAAATTGCCAAAAGGAGAACCCAAACTAGTTTGGATTCCCAGGTCTAACGTTTAATAATCTTGCAGGGTCGCTCTCACATAAGACCTTGTGAGAGCATATGGTACATGAACAGCGGATGTTCAAAGCATATGAATGGAGATACTACACAATTCATATCACTGGAAGCCAGGAGTGGAGGCAAGGTTACACTTAGAGATAACACCATAAGGAAGGTGGTTGGGTTAGGTATAATTGGAAATCTTAATAACTTTTTTATTGAGAATGTGTTATTAGTAGAAGGCTTAAAGCATAATTTGTTAAGTATAATCCAGCTATGTGATAAAGGATACTGTGTAAAAAATTTTCCTACTAGCTACATAGTAAGCTTAAATGGAAATGATGTCTTAAATGGTTTAAGGGTAAACAACGTGTTTATGCTAGATTTGAATTGCATTAAAACTCCTACTGCTTTTTGTTTAAAAACTATTTCCGATGAGTCATGGCTTTAGCATAGGAGACTTTGTCACTCTAGCATGAAAAACCTTAGGAGGATTACCCAAAAGAACCAAGTGAGAGGTATATCAAAACTAGACTTTACTAAGGACCACCTTTGTGATGCATGTCAATTAAGAAAATAAGTGAAGTCTTCTTTTCAGTCCAATAAGGATCTTTGAACTAGTAAACCATTGGAAATTTTACATATGAATCTTTTTGGACTAGTTGGAATTATAAGTATAGGAGGGAAGGTATACAGATTTGTGATTGTGGATGATTACTCAAGATTCACATGGGTTAGATTTCTATTTCATAATAGTGAATCATTTGAGAAATTTAGAAAACTTTTCGACTTGGATTCGAAGAAAACTAGGATGTGAAATTATGACTATACAAAGTAATCATAGAGGAGAATTTGAGAATGAAAGATTTAGAGATTTTGTAAGGAGAAAGGAATTATTCACAACTTCTCTGCACCTAGAACCCCTCAGCAGAATGGACAGAATATTAATAGAAGCCGCCCGAGCCATGTTGGCAGAATACTCACTTCCTAAATATATTTAGGGTGAGGCGGTTAGCATTGCATGTTATGTTCAAAATAGGGTGAATGTGAGATCTAAATTAAATAAAATACCCAATGAGTTCCTAAAAGGAAGAACACCTAATTTGTCATATTTACATGTTTTTTGTTGTAATGTGTTTATTCATAACAATGGAAAATCTGCCTTAGGAAAATTTGATCCAAAATCAGATAAAAAAAATTTTGTAGGATACTCAAGTGTTGGAAAATCTTATAGAGTATTCAATAAAAGAACTTTGGTAATTGAGGAGACCACACATGTTATATTTGATGAATCTGGAATTTTGGAAGAGCGAAATATTGTAGAAGATGAGATTGAGATTAACTCCCAAAGGATTGATAAATTAAATTTGGAAGAAAATTCGGAAGAAAACTTGGAGATAGAAAGCCCTTTGCCTAGAGATTTGAGATTTTCTAAAAACGCATTCAAAGGAGTTTTTAATAATAGGCTGAACTAGTGAGGGTGAAAAGGATTAGAGCGTGGATTAAACAAAGAAGTCAATCATTCAGCCTTCACTTCAACCATAGAACCCACAAATATTGATCAAGAACTTTCGGATGAATTTTAGATTTTGGCTATACAAGAAGAATTACATCAATTTGTAAGAAATAAAATTTGGGAATTAACTGCAAGGCCAAAGGATCAAAGTGTAGTTGGAACTAAGTGGGTATTCAACTATAAAATGAATGACTCATGAGTTGTCATTAGAAATAAGACTAGATTAGGTTCTAAGGGGTATAATAAGATTAAAGAAATTGATTTTGAGGAGACTTCTGCCCATATAGCTAGACTTGATGCAATTAAGGTTTTGTTAGCCTTTGCTATTTTAAAGGATTTAAACTATATCAAATGGATGTAAAAAGTGTCTTTTTAAATGGGGTAATTTAAGAGGATGTTTTTATAGAACAACCTCCAAGTTTTGAAAATTTTAAATACCCAAAACATATTTTCAAATTGAAAAAGGTATTATATGGATTGAAATAGGCACCTAGGGCTTGGTATGAGAGATTGAGCACCTTCCTACTTGAAAAATCATTTAAAAAAGGAAGTGTTGATACAACTCTCTTTATGAAGAAATTTGAAAAGGATATACTCATTGTACAAATTTATGTTGATGACATCATCTTTGGATCTTCAAATAAAAATCTTTGTGAAAATTTTTCTAAAATAATGAGTAGTAAATTTAAAATGAGTTTATTGGAAGAATTAAGTTACTTTCTAGGCTTTAGCATTAAGCAAATTGAGGAGGATACATTTCTTAGTCAGTCAAAGTATGTTAAGGATATCCTCAAAAAGTATGAAATGTATAATGCTAAACCTGTTAGTACACCTATGAGTGTGACACAAGTACTTTGGTTAAAACAACAGTTGATTAATTTAGGATTAACTATAGGCACTATTCTAATTTATTATGATAACACTAGTGCTATTTGCATTTCTAAAAATCCTATTCAACATTCAAGAACCAAACATATAGACACCAGGCATCATTTCATAAGGGATCATGTATTCAAACGAGAAATTGAATTCATTAATATTTCTACAGAAAATCAACTTGCAGACATTTTTACAAAACCATTAGCCTTTGATACTTTCAGTGCATTAAGAACAAGGCCTGGTGTGATCGATTTGAATGCTTAATTAAAATGTTTCTGCAACATTGATGTGTGTTTTTCTAGTTAGTATTTTTATGTGTATTTGTGATTTTGTGATTTTAATGTGTTTTTCTATTGTGCTTTTATTGAGTTTGTGTTTTTATTTTTCATTTTTTTTATTGAGTTTGTGTTTTAGTTTTATAAAATTCTCATATCTAGACTTTTGATTGCTTGTTTTTGAAAAATTGAGGATAATCATCTAGGATGAAATTATTTTCATATGAGACGAATTGTGTAGTGTGTTAACTGTCGGATTTGAACGGTTTACTTACAATTTTTCACTTTTTCTTTTTCACTTCGTCTGTACGATCGTCACGATTGTCTGGATGAAATTTTCAAATGTCTATATGATTGATTGACATTTAAACGGATAAGGTCATTTTTAATATTATATTCGTACGTACGAACCTTTGGTTCGTCCGGACGAATGTTTGGCGATTCGATGTGGGGGACGGTTTCAACTGCCATCAAAATGATCTTAAATTTATGATCGTCCAGGGCGAACACCTGTTCATCTGTACGATCATTTGATCAAAAGTCTATACCAATCGACGCATCGTTACTTCTGTGATTACGAAAAGCCATTTCTTTTTTGGACTCATTCGTTCGTCCATACGAAATTTTTTTGTACGGGACGAAAGTAATTTCGTCTGTCCAAACAGTCATATTTCATTAAATTGACAGGCTTTGAACTCAATAGTCATCACAAACACATCCCTTTCAGACCCCTTTTTTCTTTTAGATCTTATCCATGGCAAGCTCAAGCAAATGACAAAATGTTCTAGCCAAGGGTCCACCCAAGAACTCAATTGATAATTTTCTGTCCAAAGCCAACGAAGAGTCATTTCCTAGATTTGCCTCTGTTAAGATCACCCCTTCTAGAGTTCTTATTCAAGAACAACTGACCTTTAAGGTAATGAATTTGTTTGCTTCCACTCAATTTGATCTCATTCTCACACTAGTCCACTTCTATAATAAAGAGACCTTTCACTACTTCCTAGGAAACATTTCTTTCAATTCTGACCATTCTGTGATTAGGTCTTATGTTTTTAAAAAAGAAAGTAGAAATCATAAAGGCAGACTTAGGAATTTTTCTGAACTTAAGGACTGAAGGGATTTGAGCCCATACCTTAACCACTACTTCTGATTTTGACTGGACTGAAATTAATGAAGAGATTAGAGGAATTATATTTAAGGAGCATATGCCTAAAGTGTCCTCTCTTGTTCACAATGCTCATATCATCCAGCATTTTCTTCGAACTTTCATAGTTCCTAAAGCTAGTGATAGAGTCAACATTACTCCTCTTCTTTCAACAGTAACCTACTTGATTATGGCTGACCAACCTATAGATGAAGCCCAACTAGTCATTGACTATCTTTATGGACTTTCTGAAATTGGTCATGTCGCCCATAAAAGAAAGAAGAACATTGCCTTAGAACATCTTGTTTCCTACATTTTGGAGAAAAAGTATGAATTGGTTCATCCAGTTCAAGATTTTGAAGAACCTCTCTACTACAACGTCGCGTATGATCAGTGTGATTTTAAAAAGATTCCTCCAGTGATGTGATGTGCTAAGCTTATTAATTGACAATTCATATTTCTCAAACTCTACAATAAATCTGTAATTCAAATTTACACTATCTCATTGAATGTTGACTTGAGTTTCATTCGTCTGGTGAGTCGATTATCCTGAAGTGTTAGGTCCAAGACGTAGCACGAATTTTTTAAAATGTATAGGAGAAAAACAAACTTAAACAATACATATTTGGATCATGAAAACTTATATACAGTTGCGAGAAGATACATTCATACACTCTCTTAAACAAGTCTCCCCTTTTTGATGTGACAAATAATTATTATTTTGTATAATTTTCAATTCTAGATTCTCCTAATCCCGCTTAATTGTGAAGGATATTAAAATAAGGAGCCCATTGCACAACATTCAACAAAAATCAATATGAATTCAAATTTTTAGGCACTAAGATAAAAGCTATTCTTGAATAGAATGTGAATATAACTTATGTATATTTCAATGTTCAATACGGGAAAGTATAAATGTATAGATCGATTCCACTGATTGAATTAAGAGATTATACTATTGTGGAAAGAAATTTCTAGCCACAAGTGAACTTGAGCATACTTTTTTCAATAGTTTGTGAGTACATTTTGTGCAATCTTTTTATGTGGGCTTATTTTGTTGCCTGCTTTTTTCAATTACTGAACTCATTGCGCTTTCCTTTTGGTTTTGTACATTCTACTACATTTATTTAAGAGTAATCTTGATGCTTTTTCAATAATCAATTAATTAAAAATTTTCAAATTTTCTGGTACAGCAATATTTAATTGATAGTGAAATACAATAAATTAGAACATTCCCAATTGCAATAATCAATATTGAACATTAATATAGACTCTACTAAGGAGATATGAAATTGGGACATTCTTAGTTATATCAGTTATAAATAAACTTAATTTAGAAAAAAAAATTTGATTTTTTATGAGATTTAATTTATTTGCACTTCAAGAGGTAAAGCACTTTTAGGATAAATTTTTTAGCGATTGATTCTATAGGCTAACATTACATTGTTAAACACAATGATAAACCAAGACAGATATACTACTATTTGATAGTCTAAAAGAGAATATAATTCAGTGAAATTAGTTATCTAACTACTTAAAAACATAAGATGCTAAAGCATAAATAAAACTAATAAACATAACTTATAATTATATACAAGTCAAATCACATCACCTAAAGAAATCATTAAAGCAAGTTACATTGAGTCACTCTGATGGGCCCTGATCTGGAAGTAGGAGGAGGCTACACGTCTGTTAGAATTAAATAATTGCTTATCTATGAAGCATATTTGGGCTTATTTTCATTCTATTATTGCTTCTCGCTACGGTATCCATGTGTCTTTGATATTGTACGACATCACGCATTGTCGCTGTAAGTGAGTTTTTAATTGATTGCAATCTTGTTCATAAAGGATGAGACTCTACAGCAATCAAATCTTCTGAACCAAATCGTTCGGTATTGTTCACTAGCAGGTGGTAGGTACCGGTTCCTCATCTGAGTCCCTAACAACATATTTTTTACGTGGTTCTCATTTTATTGAGAAATTGCTCTCAAGATCAATCTGTTGT
>NW_021319089.1:303807-354342 GCF_001605985.2 Dendrobium catenatum
TGGTAGTTATTTCTTTCCACAATCTTTTAATCTCTTAATTCAAATTGATCTTCTGTAAATTTATATTTTATATTGAAAATTGAAATATACAAATTTTATATTCATCCTTTATGCAATGATATTCTTTATCTTAGTGTCTAAATTTTTTGATATATACCTTTTTTTATCAATATTATTTCTCTTCTTAAATTCTATGAATCATTTTTATTTGCCTAATAATTTAATTTTATTTGCAAAATTTTTTTCAATCACTTTTAAGGATCAATTATCAAAGGATTATCATATAACTGCTTATATTTCTGGTCTTTTTCTACTTCTCTTTTTAATGTTGTCAAAAAGAGGGGAGAAAATATTGTTCGTATTGTTGTTCTGTATCATATTGTTGTTTTGTATCGTATTGTTGTTCTATATTGTATTTTGTTCGTATCTTTATTCTGTATCGTATTTTTGTTTCATATCATATCGGTTGTATTAAAAAAAAGGAGAAAAAAGATAAAATTGTTGTGCAATGCCTCCTTATTTTTATATGTTCATCAATTTAGGGGGAGTTTAGGAGATTCTTAGAATTTGAAAATTATATGAATAATAATTATTTTGCCATCATCAAAAAGGGGGAGATTGTTAAGAGAGTTGCTATTTACATGTTTTATCTTCTTGCAAATCTATAGTTTTGATGATTCCAAATATTATTGTTTTAAGCTTTGTTTTCTCCTAACACTTTTTGGAAAAAATGTTTTTGCTCTTGTGTGGACTAACATTTCAGGATAATCGAACTCCAAACTAATTAAGACTTCAAATCAAAATTCAGCATGAGATAGTTTATCAATTGAAGTTTGTAATTTTTATTATAATTGAGTTTGAGAAAATATGATTTTAATTGAATATGCTTAGCACACACACACTTGGGGAGATCTTTAAAAATCACATTGATCGTACGGGACGAACCTTGTTCATACGAGACGATCATGTCAGTTATCCCCTCGGAAGAGCAATGGAATGAATAGGAAGTGAGAAAAGTTTTCTAAGTCCTTATCGTCCAGACGAATTTCTCAATTCATCCCGGGACGATCTGCTCTGGATTTTCACTTTGTGCTGATAGTCTAAACGATTCATCCAGTTCGTGCTAGGAAGAAATGCTCTCTAAAAAATTTTCATCCAGACGAACTTCTATTCGTCCTAGGATGAAATGCTCTCTGGAAAATTTGCGTCAATACAAAATCTTATATTCCTTCCAGGATGAAATGCTCTCTAGAAAATTTTCGTTCAGATGAGCTCCTCTTCATCCCAGGACGAAATGCTCTCTAAAATTTTTTTTTCTAGACGAGCTCCTATTCGTTACAGGACGAAATGCTCTCTGGAAAATTTTGTCCAGACAAACTCTTATTCGTCCCAGAACGAAATGCTTTGTCCTTTAAAATTTGTGTAACGTCCTACAGTTTGTCAAAACCAACCCATGAAATAACTGTTCATACCGGACGAACATAGTTCGTACGGGACCAAGATCGGGTATAAAGTCAGTTCATACCTATATACATTGGGTTCGTATGTAACTGATTTAAGTAAATTCGTACAGGAAGATCTGACGATCGTACGAGACGATCCACTATATACAGACTTGAAAATCAGCATATTTTGGACGGTTTTTTGTGTCTTTCCTATATAAATGCCAATTAAAGCTACCTCTTAAACTTTTTGCCTACTGATCTTTGTACCAATTAAAGGCAGAGTCAAGGAAAGAGTGTGAGAGAGTGTTTGAAGGAGGTTTCTTACTACTGGTGGGTAAATTTTCACTTGGTACTCAAAGGTAAGAGTCTCCACTTATGGTTTGTGATTACTTTACTCTTTTCTCTCATCCTTCAAGATTTCTTGTGAGAAGGTTTGTCAAGGAGATTCGGTTCTCTACCGATACTTAGAGAGTGTGAACTGACGAAGGGTTCTCTGCCTACACTTGGAGAGTGTGAACAACCGAAGGGTTCTCTGCCCACACTTGGAGAGTGTGAAAGGATGAATGGTTCACTGCCCACACTTGGAGAGTGTGAAAGGATGAAGGGTTTTCTGCCTACACCGAGAGAGTGTGAAAGGACGGACGGTTCTCTGGCAACACTTGGAGAGTGTAAAAGGATGAGGTTCTCTGCCGCACCGGGTAGTAGTGGAAGAGTGTTTTGTAAAGGCTAATCTGCCTTACTGTGGGTGCAAAAGGAAAGTCACTAGTGGTATTAGTGCAATACTCGGAGGGTGCCTCCGGGGAGTGGATGTAGGTCGTGTTTGACCGAACCACTATAAAACTTGTGTCTTTTATTTTTTCTGCTGCTTTTATTTTACTTTTTAACTTGTGGTTGAAAAACGTTTTCTACAAAATTCACTAAAGTTATTTTCGGTATAAAATTTCTAAAAGAGGAATAAATTTTTAATCACCAATTTACCCCCCCCCTCTTGGTTAGCGGTTGGGACATAAGCTTTGGTTTAACAACCTAATTCATATTGAACAAGTTTCAACATTGTCTTCATTCCCCCACCATAAATTTTAAGTTTATAGTGATAAATATTAAATCTGAAACTCCAAAATTCATATCCCAAATTCAAACCCTTAAATTATTGCTATCATATGTTGTATTTACACCATATACCACCTCTTTAATAACTAACCTTAATTGAAAGATCTCTCTTGTTATCATGAGGGGTAAATAATTATAGGGGTAAACTAGAACTCAGATCAAAAAGTCCTCACAAAATATGGGAGAAATCTTTGGGTAGTTTCTTATTTACAAACCCAATCTGCCTTCTGAAAATTCATTTGGAACATAAACTTGTTAAAACTCTCCACCATCACATTAAACACAAACAAAGAGAAGAGATTGATGGCATAGAGAGGACGAGGAAAGTGCAACATGGAATTAAAGCCACCATCCAATTTAGTTTTCTCTTTCCATCTTTAGCTAGTATTTGTACTTTAAAAGTGTGGGGTGATGTATCAACTTCTAATTACTAACTCTTTTCTTTCCTTTATATAGGATGGAACTACATAATACTCCCTTTATCATCTAATAGGGATGTGGAGCTAGCATTCAGATACTCAATGCTTTCATCAACACTAAAGACTCAAAAGCCACCATACAATTTAGTAGTTTAGAGTTCTTTGTAGCTACTGCAATGGCTGTCATCGTACCTATTCACGGCATAACTATTTAAGGCTATTCTGTAAGGCCTGATTCTGCTGAAACTTATACATGACATACCTATTCCACGCAACAGCCACAAGCTGTTAAAACTGCTACTGTTAAAGTAGTTCAACAAAATAAGACATCAATCTATGAAAAGCTATCACAGCCTAAGGCCCCAACTACCAAGAGGGTTGTAGTTATAGGAAGAATATTTATGGTACCTTCCATGGGCACCACTCTGCCAACCAGGTTATTTGCTCCCAGGAAGGAAGATGTTGAAGCCTCCTCATTTGGAGGAAGGCTCACAAGAAGGCAATGGAGAAAGTTGAATGCAAAGCTACGAGCTCAAAAATCACTACTAGTGCATCCATCAATACTCCCAGCCTTGGAACCAGAGGTTAACATTCCTGCCCGTAATAGATATACATATCTAAAATGGGTTAAAATAAATAGCACTATTGGTGAGCTAAAATAATCTTTATTGGAGCAACAACATCAAACTCTTGTTCCTCAAAAGAAGTACGAAACTCTATTCGCCAGGGTACATAGAGTTTTAAAAGTTATGAAAGAAAATGGATTAGTGAAGAAGATATATCAAAGGACATTTACAAACATAACTACAAGAATCCCACCAAGAAAGTTACCATATGCATTGGCAACTCAAGAGAAATCAAAATGAGCTCCATGCGGTGAACATTGGAGCATACAACTTGGACCTCACATTCAAGAATTTGCTATCAAAAGACCCCAGCGGAACGATAATGAAGCTTGGTGGTCGAGACCTCTTGAAAGAATATTATTGTAGAAGAGAGCTAGTATGGGCATGGCATCTAGTGCAGCCTCCCAAGGATTCTCCTTTGATAAAATCATCAACAATGGGTCCCTAAGGAAAAGGTTCTTATTACTAACATTTACGATATTTGACACCTTAGAGAATCATCCAAGGAATCCTATTACCAACCAATTCAACCTCTCAAAAAAAGGTCAATTTTGACTGTACTCCTCCAATAAAAAAAGTTCAGATACTGCATGAAGAGCCATAGATCTATTGGAAGCATCACTATTAGATTTGAGTACAAAAAAATGATAAAGATGAAGACACTATGGAGGTTGAGGTAGTCAACATGGTAGGGCATGGTGTTGATCCACCTCAAATATATGGCTACAGATGACGCAACAAAGCAAGGCCCACTTCATTTAAAATAACAACCTCTCAAGAAGATTAATCTCAACATGAATATTTAGAGGAAGAAGAACAAGTCTCCTCAGACGATGGATAAAATGATGATCAAGAAGAAGAGTTATTGGTGAGGCATTAACACAAGTACAATGGCGTTTGAAATTTTAGATGAAGGTGAAAGATAAAGAAATATCAAAACTAAATAGCAAGATGATATAAATGATGGCACAGATGACTACAATGATGTAGTTGATGCAAAAGAACATCATTACTAATTTTGCACCTTTTCATCCAACAGACCATCAGACACTGAATCAGCCAGATAATAATCAAATATCGAGTTGTATTCCTACTAATATGCCAACCAATCTAATACCCCAAGCGTCAATAATACAAACTAAAAATGAAGAAGGATACGAGGCCGATCTACTTGTTCATTTGCAAAATCATCAAAATGTTGTAAGTACATCTGAGTCAGTGATGTCTTCATAGCTAGAATTAATCATCAATGAAAAGATTAAAGTTGGCATTGTCTCAGAGCAAGTAGAGAAGTTTGTAAGCAAGGGTTGCCCATATTCGACTAAGTATGATCAGGTGCCATATCTTAAAGGCTATTTAGTGCCTAAGTTCAACACTTTTAATGGCACCAACAATCCTAAATAACATTTGTCTCAGTTTAAAACAACTTGTGGAAATACTAGAGGCATTAATGCTCTTCTCTTTCATCAATTCTTTAGTAGTTTCATTGCGACTACTTTTGAATGGTACACTAAATTTCCTAATGATTATGTTAATACATTTGCATAACTGGAAAATATGTTCGTGAAAAAAATTACCAGTGCTACCAAGATGACACTATCATTGACCTTGCCATAGAAAAATAAAAAAGGGATCAGTCAGTGACAAAGTACATCACTTGCTAGCTTAATATGAGTATGAAATATGAATAAAAGTTGGAAGAGGAGTATGCCATTCAACTGTTAATGGACAACATTTATGATAAGATGTTACCATTTCTATCCATCAAAGGTATCTCAAGCTCATAATAGTAAAACATATTCTTTAACAAAATTGGCTAAAGAAATGGTGAGCATAAATGATGAACCTATGATAATTAGCTTCAACACTCGTTGAGTACTAAAGACGATAATTTTATGTTCCCCGCAAGTAGAGTGATCACCAAATCCAAGCAAGCTGGATATAACTTTGGTTATTCCTCAACCTCCCAAGTAAATTATTCTTGAAAATCAATAAGATAAACCACAAATGATCATAAGAAGAAAATTTAGTAGAGCCTCTAAATCATGGCCTGAATGCTTAGAAATTGAAGAGCAAAATGATTGAAGGCAGTCTTTTATTGACTACTTCAGAGAAACTAAACTCCATGCAAATAAATCATTAGCTACATAGATCAAGAAGAGAGTATTATGATATGTGTTTGTCAACAACAAGTTATATTTAAGATCATTTAATTAGATGTGATATGATATTTAGGGAAAGATGAAGCTATTAGAGTTATTTTTGAAGTTCACAAAGGGTTATACAGTGCACATCAATCGGGTCCTAAAATGGCCATTAAACTTAAAATAATGGATAATTACTAGCCATCAAAGGTAAAGATCTACACCAATCATGCAGATATTAATCAAGAATGTCAAATTCAAGATAATATCATACATCAACTACCAAATCAATTGTATTCTACTATAACATCATGACCATTTTAATGCTGGGGGCAGATATAATAGGGCTAATTAATCCACCATCATCTGCTCGACATTGTTTTATATTAGCAGCAACAGACTATTTTTTTTTTAAATGGGCTGAAGCAATTCCTTTTAAAGAATTTACTGCTAATAATATGATCAACTTCTTTACTCGTAATATTATCTACAAATTTAGTGTTCCACGCTACATAATCTCAAACAGCAGTCCTAATTTTAAAAGTACTAAGATTTATAAATTTATTGAGTAACATAAAATTAATCGGTGATATTCATCAATTTATAATCCAGGGGAAAATGGATTAGCATAAACCTTTAAAAAAATGCTGGTGAAATTGCTTAAGAAGATATTAATAAAAAATAAAAGAGAATGGCATATTAAAATGGCAAAAACATTATGAGCATATCGTACTACATACAATACACCAATGAAAGCAACTCCTTATGTGTTGATATTTGAAGTTGAAGATGTGTTGCCTCTTAAAGTTGAACTACTGTCACCTTAAGAAGTTATTCAGTACAACCTTACATAAGAACAAAATGCTCGCTTGCGAATGGAAGAGCTTGATGTACTAAATGAAGTAAGGCTCCAAGCTCAAAAGAATTTCAAAATTTATCGAGTGATAATGATAAAATCATTTGATTATATGGTACACCAACAAATATTTCAAAAAGGAGAATTGATCCTAGTGCTGAGAAGACCAATTATCCCACACCAAAGAATTTTTAGTAAATTTGAACCAAATTAGGAGGGCCCTTTTAACATTGAGAAGGTACTAGGGAGAAGCATATCAACTCATCGATATGGAAGGTCGATGACCTATGCCCTAGATCAATGGGATATCTGAAGAAATATCATTCTTAAGAAAGCATGCTAAAGATCATTCCCTTACAAAGAAAAGAAAATATTTCTAAGATGTCTTAGAAATTCTACTTCAAGAGAGGGGGCATTTTTAAGTTTTAAAAATGCTAAAAATTTAATGATAATTAAAATTTTATTTAAGATAGGGGCATTTTAAATATTTATTTGAGTTAATATCGATCTCCAAATAAATATTTAAAATTATTCATGAAGCTGCCACTGCATAAATACGTGGCAGAATATAATGCCTTTAAGCAAATATGATCATCATAAAAAAAAAAAAATTGAAGAATCATTTTTGAATTTGTTAAAATCCTGGAGTTCAAATAAAAAGACTTTTGATTTGATAACTTCAACAAATCAAATTTGACAAGTATAAGCTATTATAGTACAAGTACAATGCTCAAATATGTACAATATTTGTCTTAAAAAGCCTATATGTAGCTGAGCCACTGATAGCTTTACTTACTCAACAAACCATGATAAGAGGTCATAGTAGGAAAGCACATATTTTGTTTGTCCGATGACAAATACTACCATGTTTATATTTATTAAATTTAATAAATCAAAGAAGTTTAGATTTAAAAGATTTTTTCAAATAACAAATGAATTAGGCAAATTTTAGAAGAAAGAAAATCTCAATCATAATAAAGGCACCAAGCCATAATAAAAATTATCATCAAGTTGGAGGCATTATTCCTTCATTAAATCTATCATGCACAAAGTTAAGATCAAATGAGCTTCTTTTCTTTATCTTATCCTATAAAGCACAAAGCTTAGGACTAAAGACATTAACCTTCAGTTCTTATAAAGCCATAGGCCAAACTAAGGAAATATCATCATCATCAAAGTCCTCCATGCATAAAAGTTTGTACATATAGCTATTTACCACTGACATAATATAAATTTAAAGGATTTAGGTCATCAATATACACTTATTCGATAAGCCCGCTAAAGCATGAAGCTAGGGTAGAAGGTATATTTTGTTCCAGACAAATCAAGAAGATAAATCATAGATATGTATGGTTAACTAATTTGTAATAAACATGATATGCTATAGAGCACATATCATATTTATTGGGGGAATTTATTGACCTAAAATTACCAGCCAACCCCAACAACCCAGCTGACACCCCATGATCACACAACCAACTCAACCATATCCACAATCCCACTCTTCTCCATAAAACTCCCTCAAAGACACAAAACTTCTCATTTGACACATACCACATATAAGAAATTGATGATTGGTCTCTCAACCTCATGTGAATAACCTTAACCTCAGCCCACCTCTTTTGACCTTCTTCTACCCCTACTCCGGCCAAACTCCCACCGAGTTCAACATTAAAAATCTCCATCCATGCTGACACCCAACATCAAAGCCAACCTCCACTTCCATCTATGACCATGACTCCAACCTACTGACCTTAATCAGCAAGAAGCAATGACCATGAATCTAACCTATTGACCTCAATAATCAAGTGTGCCTCTCAACCGTGCCCTAAAGCCGCAAGTAGCCTACCTCTATCCTAACCAGGCGCCGATGTCCGACTGCCAAACCTGTCGAGCTCGACACACCTCATCTGTCGAGCTCGACTCTGCCCTGTACATGAATCCTATGTCATCTCTGCCCTAATCCGATGTTGGATCTCTCTCCCCCCCTTATATGTATTATACATATTATATATTAAAAATAAAGAGAGGAAAGGAGAGAAAAATTTCAAATAGGTATCACAATAAATTGGAGAAGACTAAAGGAATTATATTTTTAAAATGAAATTAAAAAACTAGAGCTTGGTATGAGAGAAAACCTCAAGTTTTTAAAATGAAATTAAAAAACTTAATCAAATAATAACACAACAGGTGAGAAGATTTGAAGGAAGTCTCAGAGTTTATTCAGTCCACCGAAGCCCTTAGTCGTCAATTTGATCCAGCTGAGGGATTGAAGACTTTAAGACTCTTTATGGATGGATTCGCTCTCCCAATCTCCTTGCTACTTATTTGTTCTGGTCTAGTTGAGCCAAAAGGGCAAGTGCCCTCCCCAACCTCCCCACGAAAGGAATGGCAGTGAAAGGTTTCCAAATTTTTTAGGGGAATAAAAATATTTTTTAATTAAATTAAATTACTCAAATAACAGGTTGCACACAATTTGAAGAATCGAAGACTATTTAATAGAATTTGTTTGCTCTCTCAAACTCCTCACTATTGATTTGATTTGGTCGAGCCGTTCCAAAATGGCAAGTGTTGTCCCCTACTTCCCCTCGCGAGGAAGGGACGCCGGGAAGTTGTTGAAATTTCAAATAATATAAAGAACCCCTCCAATTGATTTCAAAACAAAATAATTAAATTGAATAATAAAAATATACATTTATATAATTAAATTTTGTGTCATTTCAATTAATAAAAAAGTGGGGAAATCATTAATGACTTCATAGATCAAGCATATTTATAATGTTAAAAGTGGTGGAAGAAATGACAGCAAATAAGAATAATAAAGCTTTCATTGTATTTATCTGAACATGCCTGAGATGTTTAACAACACTTTGGAAAGACAATAGTCTATTGAAGTTCACAAATCTACACTATAGTCTTTGATATCAATGAACTATATTTGAGATAAACTATTTGTAAATGTATATGAAGTATTGGATGATGAATATAAAACAAATAGACATAAATTTCTTGATATACTAGTTGATGTTGGATTAAGTGGTCCTACTTTAAACATTGTTTGAGAAACGATAGATCGCTTGTTGGGTCCATTTTGATATAACCATAAAAATGCAACAAATGAAAGGTATTTTTTTTTTTCTATTTCTTTTGTTGAGATTCTTATAGAGTTATCCAAAAAAACTGCAAGTGTTCAATCAAACAGGTTTGCAAGAGACTTTTTATAGCTCGCCTTATGTTTTCTCTGCAACTTATACGAACCATGGGAAAAATTGATATCCCATCTTGACACTTGATTATGCATGCTTTTATCAATTGTTTTCTCTGACAATTATTATAATTGTGAAAGAATAAGTTCATAACCCTTATCCTAGGAGCTATTATGAATATGGCATAGAGACAAATAAGCTAATTCCTATGAGATGAGAAGTAGACTAACTCCTTCCCTTCAGTTATAGGAGAGTTATGCAACACTTCTAAACCCACCTTCATCAGTTGTCAAATGCTATAAACAATGTTGCTTCAAAAGCAAGAGTCCTAATGATCTAAAAAATAAATTATAAGCCAAAATTATTAGAGGCTTGATGATTACTTGTTAATTCAGTATACCTATAGATATGATGAGGCTATGATTCATTTGATTGTGTGTACCAAGGTGAGGACTTAACTATACAACAACAACATCAAGCCTTTATCCCACTACGTGGGGTCGGCTACATGAATCCTTTTTCTCCAGGTGAGGACTTAACTATGACCCACTAAAATATTTCATTCCAAGAAAAATCATAAATTCATTAAAAATATGCATACACCACCAAATCCATAATATGTTTAGAAGCGGATAGAAAGTGTTTGATTTTCAAACTAAATAATACTTGCATGTGCTCCGATAAATGCAATAAAGTTATAAAAAGCCAATGTCTGAGAATGATGCATGGGTTAAATATTCAAGTCTAATCCTTTTTTATGAAAGGATAAGAGTTGACATAGCTAGAATTATAAAATGCCTCCAAAATTCCTACAAAAATACAAGTGACCTCAAACATTACCCCGGTGATGGCCGTGTTGATCAAAAATCTCAAGTGGATAGTACAAATCTCAAATCTAAAAAAAGTATAAATCCCTAAAATGAAATTTATTATTTTAAAAACTTAAAACTAAAATCAATCCACCTCCCACAACCATTTGTCGAGGATGACAAATTTTAAATTAACCACAGCTTATACAGAGTGAATATCATGTCAGTTATATCACTAAGGTTTATCTTCAAATAGTCTCTTTCTAGTAGGGACATTGCATGTGCGCTCAAATCGGGTGGTTTTGCCACAAAAAGGCACTATTGTATTACGATCATGGTCAAATCCTATATGTTCCCTTAAGGATTCAAACCCTTGAGTAATGGATCATTGGTTATATTCAATTGGCATAAATCCCTCTATCAGATAAGGTGAATTCATATCTATCTTTTTAGACAAATATCAACCCAAGTCTATAAACTATTCTTGCATGAAGCAACTCATTACGGCCAATAAGGTACCTTCTATCAAGTTGGATCAACTACCTCCTCTGACTAAGTAAACCAGATAACATGATAGCCTAGGATGCCATAACCATAGGATCTTGATCGGGCTTTTATTTATTCCCCCCGCCACCAATTTTAAGTTTATGGTTATAAATCTTAAGTCTCAAACTCAAAAATCCATACCACAATCCATAGACAAAATTCAAGCCCTAAATCTGTTCCTATTATAGTATATATTTATAGCCTATACCACCTCTTCAATAACGAACCTTAATTCAAAGTTCTCTCTTATTATCGACAGGGGTAATTAATAAAAGTTTGAGTAGATTAATAGACCTTATTGAACTATCCCAAGGTTAACCAAGAAGGGGGTGAATTGAAAATTTTAAAAATTTCTTTGATTTTTAAAAACCCTTTTTTGAAAGTTTAAATAATAACCTTGAAATATGCAATTATGTAATAAACTGATTATCATAATAAAATTTTTAACCATAAAATTTTAAAGCATAAAAAAAACATAAAAAAGTAAAGTGAATAGAAAAACACCAAATTTATAGTGGCTAGGTCCAAACTAGACCTACATCCACTCCAAAGAGACTCCTTCTCCAAGTATTGCACTAAATCAAAGTGACTCTCCCTTTGCCACCACAGCAAGGCAAAGAAGCCCTTACAAACTCCCTTCCACCAACCCGATGTAGTAGAGTACTAATATCCTTTCTTACCCTCCTGGTGACGGTAGAGAACATTTGTCTTTTCTCACCCTTCTGGTCACAGAAGAGTACCGACATCCTTTCTCACCCTCCTGGTAACAGCAGATAACCTTCATCTTTTCTTATCTTCGTAGAGACGGTAAAGTACCGTGACGCAATGTTAAAGATCTTCTCTCAAAGCCTCCAGAGGAGATGGGCAGAAATATGAAGAATAATGGAATGTAGGAATAACATTATGTAAAATGCGCCACCAAAAAACTTCCACCCGGGGCCTCATTTTAACTTTTTTAAAACATTCCCAATACAAGCAATAAGATTCTTCCTTAACAGAGGCCTTATAAGTAATAGCTGAGATAGAACATCCAGGTTTAAAATGAATAACTTCCAAATAATCTTCATCCCTTTGTAGATGAATCAGAACTCTACAAATTAAGCATATGAGATCAACCCCAAAGAGAATTTTTATTTACATTCCATTTACCATCAACAATAAGCTTATCCACTGACAGGTTATCTTGTTCAGGAATAACCATAAAAGTAGGCCATTTGTTCAAATTTTTATCTAAGATCCATATATCATTATAAACATAAATCGAGCATCTGATTCCAACTTTCCATCTAACCACTTGTTTCATAGAATACATACCATTTGCAATAATTTTTCAAGAATAGCTCCCTCTCTTACCACCGAGTTCTCCACATACAACGCCATACTTAACTCCTAGCATTTTAAACATTAAGGATTCTTTATCCTGAATTAATTTCCAAGCCAACTTTTCCCTCAATGGCCCAACCATATTAGAACAAGAACGAAGTTCACGACCACCCCAACTTATCGATTTGCATAGATTACTCCAACTCACATAGTGAAGACCAAGTTTTCCATCCTTGTTCCAAATGAAATTTCTACAAATATTATCCAATTCCTTCAACACACCTTTTGGAACAAGAGCAAGTGTACAATAGAAGATCAGAATAGATAAGAAAATTTACTTGGTAAGAGTGAACTTTCCTGCCAAATAAATGAATTTGGACCCTCAAGCATCAACTACCCTCAATGCCTTTTCAATAATGAAATGAAAGCTTACTACTACTAACCTCCTCAACGCCACCTTTACCACAAGATATTTGAACTCTTTAACCACCTTGAATCCCATGATTTGTTTAATAGATATTCTCTTCTTCTTCCTAACGTGTTTTCCAAAAAAAAATATCATATTTCCCCACATTAGTCCTTTGCCCAGTCCAACCACAAAAGTCAGATAAAATATTTTTTAATTTCCTTCACTGCTTTGAATTTTTTCTTCATAGAAGATTAAAATATCATCTGCATATAGCAGATGAGAAATTATGGGTCCATATGAAACAATCCAAACCCCCATAGACTCTTCTTTTTGTTTAAACGCATTAGAAAGAAGCTGAGAGAAAAGAATAAAAAGATAAGGTGATAAGGGGCAACCTTGCGGAATCCAATTCTTGCATTAATCCATCTTGAAAGCCTTCCATTAATCAACAAAGAGAATTTAGGAGCTTTAACACACTCCATAATCCAACCAGAGAACACGCAAGGAAATCCAAAGTGGTCCAAAACATGCTTAAGGTCTCTCAGCACATGCTATCATATGCTTTCTCCATGTTGATTTTAAATGAGACCAACCCTTTGGATGCTTTTGAAAACCTGAACTTATGAAACACCTCCTGAGCAACAAGAATGTGGTCCACTAGAGACCTACCGTTAAGAAAGGCTGCTTACTCTACTGATATTAATTTATGAATAGTTGGTTTCATTCTGTTTAAAAGGATCTTAGCCACCAACTTATAGATAGACCTACAAAGGGTAATTGGCCTAAAGTGGATTGGATTAGTTGGGTTGTCAACTTTAGGAATTAGCACTATTAAAGTTTCTCTCCATCCATCATTCATCACTCCCAAATGGAAAAAAAAAGATTAATTGCATTACAAATATCATCTTTAATAATGCACCAATAAGTTTTAATAAAAGAGTAAGAGATACCATCATTCCCAGGTGAAATGTTGCCACCGGTCTAATGGACTACATATTCCACTTCCTCCAACAAAAAAATCCTTTTTAAAACACCACTTATCATTATCATCAATAGAACAAATAGGAGAAGGCCATCCTGCAAAATTACAGCTCCTATCCTTCCATTTCTCCTTAAAGGTATGAAAAAAAAAAACATCAGCAATTTGATCTTGATCTTCCACCTCTATCCCATTGCCATCATTTATTTTAAAAATCCAATTTGAGTTTCTTCTTGCACTAGCAAATGAATGGAAAAACTTTGAATTAGCGTCTACCTTGGAAAACCATTTTACCTTGGATCTTTGCTACCACCAGGTGTTCAGCCGAGCCAAGACTGAAATCAGTTCTCTAACCTTTGCCTTAAGATGCCGAAAGTACTCCTCTGAGAGCTAACAACCTCTGCTTCCTTCAATTGCAACTACAAGATACTTTTCTTCTAATCTAAGAGTTCATAGAAGTAGCATTTAAAAAGCATCTATCTAATCTTTCCAATATCCGATCTCCACCAACCTTGTTGTTCCACCACATAAATTTAGGCCCAATAAAGATAATCTCATGAAAATTATTATCACCAAAATGGACTTCATCTCTTTTGAAGCTTGAGAGAAAAGAAACATCATTTCCAACCTTAGATAACAAACAATCAAAGTCCTCTCCTACAGCCATAGGGATATTATTTGTAGAAAACTCTTCCAATTTCTCCCAAAGGACCCTCCTCTGAACAACCAACTTACTACCATAAACAATAGCAATCCTCCATATACCTCTATAAACAACAATTAGGTCCCCTATCACCACCTGTTGTGAAGATTTCACTATATAAAAGGATGCAACCTTAACCTTCCAAAGAATAAGAATTCCTCCAGACATTCCATCTGAAGGGACCTGGAAAAAATCCCAACTCTTTCCAATAAGGGAATTGACATCCACCCTACTAATTGAAGAAATTTTTGTCTCTACCAACCCAACAAAAAACACTTCATTATCTTTCACTACTTCTTTAAGATATAGAGAAGCTTTCTTCTTTCTATCTCATATACATTTCCAAAACATGATTGAATCCATTATAGAATCAGAGGGGAATAGTTCCCCACCTTATCTTCCCTTCCCCATCTTTTTTCCTACTCCTAGAACCAGCTTGATGGGACCAAGACTTCTTAGTTCCTTTGCAAGTTTAACTTTTGAATTGGATGAACCCCCTTCCAATTGTCCCCCTACTATTTTTAACACTGGATCTCGAGCAATTGGAGAGCCGTCTCCTTCAACTTTGTTTGACATGCCAATAATAACTTTCTCTGCCTCCCCTGAAACCACAGGTGGATCACCTCTATCTTCAGTTGCTAGAATAATCTCACCTTCCTCCAACAAATCAGAAAGCACCGCAAATTTGTTACCTCCTTTCAGGGAAGATGTCTTATCCATAGCACCATTCATCTCCTCCTCCAAGATAGTTTCAACTTGTTTAAAACCTATAATGTCAATAGTATTATCCTCCATGGAAGCATTTTCAACTCGGACAAGTTCAGGATTACCGCCAACTAAAACTCCCTTATTCTTCTCACCAACAGGCTTTGCAACATATTCCTTCAAATCAGATTTTCTTCTTTGGATGTCGAAGTTCCTTTGGTTCAAATTCTTCTTCCTCCCATAATTAACATGTATCCAAGGACCATAAGTAGATTCAACCTCCTTAGAAGTTTCTCTCACCTTCCCCTCAGAGCTTATGAAAGAAAAATTACCTTCATTGATTGCCATCTTCTCACCTATCTCAATACTTTTCGAACAACCCTGATTGGTTCCAAAATCTACCTCTAAACATCTACTTTTAGAATGTCCAATCATGTAACATTTAAAGTAGAGATTAGGAACTCTCTCATATTCAATTCTTTGATAGAACCTTCTTGAACTCCCTTACACCCAGACTCCCAGTGGCAGCTTTTTTTCTAATTCAATATGGACATAGATCCTTGCAAACTCCCTCCTCCCCCATTGGAACATATAGTCGTCTTTTAAATAAGGCTTTCCAACCTTAGATGCAATCCTATAGATATTAATATCATCCCAGCATTGCAAAGGAAAACTATGCATTCTAATCCATATTAGAGCAGTTAAACCCTTTAATGAATTTGGGGAGAACAAAGGTGACCACTTATCCACACCAATTATCTGCCCCTTAACATACCATGTTCCATTTGAAAGAACTAGGTCCACTTATTCCTCATCATCAAAAGCACAAACCATCCATCCCTTGCCAAGCCAAGTAAGGTCAAATTTACCCAATTGTGACAATTGTCTTTTAAGTTCTGAATTAATAACATAAGAAGGCATGTTGTCACCAAATACTTTGACAACTAGTGCATTTTGAAGTTTTTTTGTGTTCTCCAATTCATTTTTCTCATACAGCTTGATAGCTTCACCATCTTCGGTAAGGCAACTTCCAATTTCTAAATCAACAACTCTTCAATTGGATTTCTTATTCCAGACATTGACCAAAAAATTACCTATCGGTTCTTTATCCTTGGAAACATCTACTTCATCTTCTAGTTTTTTGCATGAATCACATTCACCAGAAACACATTAATGAACCACCTCCAAATCTTCAATTAAATTTGTATTATTTACTTCAGTAGATACATTAAAAATGTTAACTTCCAAAGTTTCAACCCTAACATCTCCTCCCCTCGGTCCTTCCAATGTCGAAGGTCCCTGAAAAACCTCTTCAGAAGTCCTATTCAAACCATTTCCCACAACTACATCTTTTTGATTAGACAGCAAAGAAGGTCCAAAACAAAAAGTCGACACCTCAGGATTCTTTGGTAGTTTGAATTCACCTCCAAACATCACATTCTTAACTTTCCTAATATTTGTAATAGCCTTCTTTATATTTAACAACCCTCCTTCATTGATCGATAAAGGTTTACCTTTGTTGGTATTCAATCGAACACCATTTGTGGCAGAATCTCCAACCAAAGAAATTCCACCGAACATTGGCGGAGAAGATTTGATAAACCCTTGTGGATGAATTGTGGAGCCTCCAGATGTTAATCTATGATCAACCTTCGGAGCTAAGTCAGTCGATGATCGGCGATCAGTCGCCATCAAGGAAAAATGTTAGCTAACAATGGTCAACCAATTTTGACCATTGGTTTGATCATAATTGATCATATGAGACAATTGACCCATTAAAGAATGCATATACTTTCCAAAGTGGATTAGCAAAACAAAGTGACTGAAATGGATAAAACCATTGTGTGGAAATATAGAATAGGGTATTAGAAAAGTAAACTTAACTTTGTTCAACCCAATTAACTTATTGAATCGATCACTTTAGCCATATGGGTCAGCATGTCCCATTTAGACTCAATGATATTAATGCCATTTAAAATCTAAAATGTCAATTAAAGGGAAATTGATCAAGTAACTTCCTAACATTTCAATTAAACCCTAGCTAAGTATTGATTAAATCATAATAGAATTGGTTAAAGTATAGTGCACTTAGCCAATGGGATTCTCCCATAGTAAACTACAAGCACTATACTAATTTTTTTCTCGCTCCTTGATATAATCTGTTGAAAAAAGGATCAAATGCTTTTGGAAAGCATTTTTTTTATTTTTCATCCTCACATAATATGGTTCTTTTTTGAAGCATGTCCAAACTAGAGGATCCCTCATTTTTTTCCTAGAATTTCGATTCGGCTTTTCAATTCATTTTTCACAAATATGGTTCTAATTTAATGATGAAGGCTCATGCAAGTATAATTCTCAAACTCTAGGTAGTCTTGAGGAGATTTGGTCAATGCTTGAGTTTGGGTCACTATAGCCTCAATTATTTTAAATTTTTTGAAGATTATTTGGTGTATCTAATAATTTAAAAATGCTAATTTAAACTAATTTTGAATAACTTTCACTATTTAAGCGGAACAAAAAATTCTAATAAAATTTAGGGATAATACTTAAGATAAGATTTTCCCTTTACCTTTCCAATGGTGGATTTAATCATCTGCATAGCATCTGAATTTTCCAAGTGGATTTTTTTCTATATGCAAAATTACTATTTTTTTTACAGTTGAACATTCCCATAGCCCCAACAAGCTTCCCATTGGCTTATCTTAATAATTTAATCATACCTTTGAGCCATACTTTATCTAAGACTTGATTTTTAAACACCCAATGAATTCGGCCATTGAAAGAGCTTGTCATGGGTTATTGATATAATTAGATAAATACTTACAATAGGACTTTTTTACTTTTACAACTTGCATTGTTAATTAGCTGTTTGCCTTTCTGTTTTTCTGTATTTATTTTATTTTATTTTATTTTTAAAATAGAATAAAATATGTCTAATATATTAAAATAAATTATTATTATTTTTAATTTCAAATAATTTGATTTATCCAGCAATGGCAGTGGTCTTCAGCATGTCAATGGCATTTACTAGCCATGTGATAATAGCCATTTTAGTCAATGATGCTAGAGGCTAAAGAAATAATTTTCTTAGAAAAACAAAATACAACAACATAAAGCTTTTATCTACTATATAGGGTCAGCTACATGAATCCAAATTCTCATTAAGATAAAGTCATTTCTAATATTTTTCTAGTCAAGTCATTAATTTCTGGTCCATCTCTATCTATTTTTTTAACATAGGCTAGATCTAATACATCTACTCTCCTAACAAAATCATCAGAAGGCCGACGTTTTATGTGACATGAACCCTTTTAAAAAACCAAATAGATAAATGAAAATAAAAAATGAATCCTATGACCCCTAAGCTTTTTCCTCCCATGTATTTCAAATATTGTGCCATTGATGTTTCATAGCTGCAAACATACGGCATCACATGCTGATTGTTGTTGCTGGACTTCTTCGTTTTCGTTAAGAATGATATCCCTTACATGGTTAAATTTTCCCAAAAAAAATGTAGAAAAAACAAAATCCCTTGCATGGGAATTTGCCTTACCCGGCGTTGAATTTAAACGTTGCAAGTAGGGCATCATATGAACAAAATTACGTAAGCAATGAGAAGAGAAAGAACATTCAATATAACTCCTTTGATCCATACTTAATTTGATCTATGACTTGATTTTTAAGCTCCCCAATCTATTCGGCCATTGAAATAACCATCATTTTGATATGATTAGATAAATTCAATAGACTTTTTAATAGGACTTTTTTACTTTTACAACTTGCATTGTTAATTAGCTGTTTGCCTTTCTGTTTTTCTGTATTTATTTTATTTTATTTTATTTTTAACATAGAATAAAATATGTCTAATATATTAAAATAAGTTATATTTATTTTTTCTTTATTTTAAATAATTTGATTTATATGAAGATGGTGGTGGTCATGGACAAATCAATCAATGCCAATGAGCACCCAGCAACCATGGTGGTCAAAGACCCTGATGGTCACTAGCCATGATAATTGTTATTATAAATATAAAAGCATCCCAAAATTATTTTGAATATTTTAAAAAATTATTTTATTTTAAAAAATATATTAAAAGCACAGTAAATAAATAAATTTTTAAAAAATAACAAATGAAATAAAAAATGATTCCAAATTACCCCTATGCATTTTCCTCCTAAGTATTTCAAATATTTTGCCATTGATGTTTCAGCGCTACGAACAGACGGCGTCACTGCCACACTATTAGCAACCTAACACGTGGAATCAATTCATTGGACCTACTATTAGTCGCAAAATCCGAACAATGGCGTACAGCAATATCTCAAGAATTCCAAGCTCTCCAGGCTCAAGGAACTTGGGAATTGGTACCACCGCATCCCACACAAAATATTCTAGGATCCAAATGAACTTTTCGTATCAAGTATAACTCTGATGGATCCTTAAATCGGTACAAAGCACGCCTGATGGCCAAAGGGTACGACCAAGAACATGGTCTCGATTACACAGAGACATTCAGCCCTGTCGCCAAAATCAGCACAATCCGCATTCTCATACTCATTGCCTTATACAACAAATGGGAAATTCATCAACTCGACATATCCAACGTGTTTCTAAACGGCACCCTCTCGGACGCAGTTTTCATGCAACAACCACCGGGTTTTCAAGACTCCAATCATCCAAACTACGTTTGCAAGCTGAAGAAAGCACTGTACGGCCTCAAACAATCACCTAGAGAATGGCATGCCACGCTATCCACTCATCTACTCAAGCTCGGCTTTCAAATCAGCGCCTAAGATCCGTCTCTGCTCACATACAACTCCAACGGCATATGTCTATACATCCTTATCTACGTCGACGACATCCTCCTCACAGGTAATTCTAGCACCGAGATCAATAAACTCCTTTCTAATCTACACTCTACATTTCAGATGAGGAATCTCGGCTCACTGAACCAGTTCTTGGGGATCCAAGCTTCCACGACAGCCTCTGGTATACTATTACATCAACAAACATATGCTCGGTCAATCCTTGAACGTGCCAGAATGAGCCAATCAAAACCAATTTCCACACCGGTCGCCTACAAGACCACAATGACGGCAACATCACATGAACCTTTCTCCAATCCGCAGCTATATCGCCACCCAATCGGATCTCTACAATACCTCACGCTAACTAGACCGGACATTCAGTTTGTTGTTCATCAACTATGCCAACATATGCAACGTCCACTCAATCATCATTACGACGCCCTCAAACGACTTATTCGCTACATCAATGGAACAACACACATTGGCATCCAGCTACAACCACAAAATCTCACCTTACGCGGGTACGTGGATGCCGACTGGGCCAGCAATAATCTAGACCGGAAATCTATCTCCAGTCACTATAATTTCCTAGGCAACTCACTCATCTCCTAGCAAGTCATGAAACAAAATACCATTGCCCGCTCATCCACCGAGGCTGAGTATCGAGCACTCGCATCCGAGACAGCTGAAATCATATGGCTTCGTCGTCTTCTTGAAGACTTCCACATACCGCAAACATCTCCCACCACCATCTACTGTGACAACACCTTCGCCATAGCACTTTCCAACA
This sequence comes from Dendrobium catenatum, assembly GCF_001605985.2. Classification (NCBI taxonomy): domain Eukaryota; kingdom Viridiplantae; phylum Streptophyta; class Magnoliopsida; order Asparagales; family Orchidaceae; genus Dendrobium; species Dendrobium catenatum. The sequence goes on from NW_021319089.1 coordinate 324,689, forward strand.
ACCCAGTTTTTCACGCACGTACCAAACACATCGAAGTCGACTGTCATTTCATCAGAGAAAACATTTGGTCAAACACAATCACAATCCAACATATATGCACGACCGACCAGATAGCAGATCTCTTCATTAAAGCGTTACCAACACACCGGTTCCAACAGTTATCCAGCGAACATACAGCAGCTCCACAACCACAAGTTTGAGGGGGGTTATTAGCCACCTAACATGCGGCATCAATTCATTGGGCCTACTATGGACTGTTAGACTAGCATTTGTACTTTCTTGTTATCTTGTACTTATAAATAGAACTCTGTATTACAAGTTCAACAGTATGAAAGCATTGTTTCCTTCTCCCTATTAAGCGTCTCTGTTATTTGTCCTGTTCTTGGTTATGTAATTCTACACACACTGCTGTTGAATTCAGAGAGGCAATGAGTGCAGGAAGAGATCTCTGCTAGGGTTTCAGCCGCTTTGTGTTCTTTCGCACTGCCCTCGCCTGGGACGGCCTCTCCCTCCCTCGATGGCCTCTTCCACACCTGATTTTTCGCCACTTCCTTCATCCTCTATTCTTTTCCCTTCTTCAATTGGCCTCCCTTCGACTGGCAATGGAGGTCCCTCATACGCAGCCAATGTGTCGGCTTCTTCCTTCAAGCCTGCCACTTTCCCAGTTTCCTTCTACTCTCCTGCTAAAAAGCTCTCCTTCAAAGATGTTGATCTCTCCGAAGGAGTGTCTGTTTAGACATCAGCCCTCATTGGTTACTCCCTTGGACCTCGTCCATATTATGAGCGACTTCTAAAAGCGATGCAGAGGCTTTGGACACTCAAAGGTTCTATGACTCTACTTTTTCTAGCTGATGGTTTTTTCCTGTTAAAGTTCTCAACAGAAGAAGATCTTGATATGGTGCTTGCGGGTGGTCCTTGGTTCCCGTTAGGCAAGCCTTTCATTCTACAAAGATGGTCTCCAAAGTTCAAACCAAAGAGAGATGAGTCTGCTCCTATACCGATTTGGATCAAAATCGTGGATTTTCCCCTTACGCTTTGGACTCCTACCGGTATCTCAAAAATTTTGAGCTATATAGGAATTCTAATTTCTGTTGACTCCCTCACTACTAATCGCACTAGACTTACTTTTGCAAGGGCATGTGTTCTTATTTCTAAAGATTCGGTTTTGCATGATGAAATTCCGATAGAGATTGATGGTCAGGATCTTAATTTAAAAGTGAGATACGACTGGAAACTAGATAAATGCGAAGGGTGCGGCTCATTGATCCATCCTTTTTCCCTTTGTCCCAAAAACCCCAACCCACAACCAGTTCTTCCCCCACAGCCTCCTAAATCTAGAGGGCGTAGTACTTCTAGAACTCTTTCCACTCGTCCAAACAGATCTCCCTCCAATTTTCCACCTTCTAATCATAGCAACAACTTTGTAATTCCTCAGCCTGACTTGGTTAAAATCACTTATGTTTCAACTCCTATTCAACTCCCTAATGACCCATCTTCCTCCTCTAATCCCCCACCAGAATCGATTGTTTATCCACCATCTATTAAAAACTCTTCTTTACCTAACCTAAACTCACCGACAGAGGAAACCTCTTCTTCTGCTGGATTACGGGCCTCTCCCAGGATATTGCAAACCCCTAAATTACCTCTTTTAAATAAATTTGCTTCCATACAAGTTGATGAACAAACACCAGGTGACTCCCTGGAGACCAATTCTGAGGCGAACTCTGCCTCTTGTTCGAATGTAGATACTGATCCCATGGTTCCCAAAAAACATGAAATTCATGAAAACATTATTCACAATACTAGATCCTCATCCGATAAAGGAAAATCTCCCAACAACTCCAAACCCCCCAAAGGGAAATCGACCAAGAAGGCCAAATCTCAATCTTCATAATGTACTTCCCAACTTTTGCTAGTTGGAATGTTAGGGGTTTTAATAGCCCGGAAAAAGTTAGTTACTGTAAGTCTTTGATCAAAGCTCATGATCTTAAACTTTTATGCATCTTGGAAGCAAAAGTTTCTCCTTCGTCTGTGAATGATCCTTGGTTTTTGCGTTCTCATAGCCTTTATGAGAATGAGGGAAGCTGCAATAATTTTTTGGATTCTACACCTAGTAGAATTTGGATAAAATGGGATAAGTCGGTTTTCTCGTTTCAACAACTTTTCAGCTCTTCTCAACTAATTCATGGTGTGCTTTCGGTGGGTTCTTTCCCGCCTATTTTCCTTTTTGTGATTTATGCCGTTAACTCTGTGGAAGAATGGAAATTCCTTTGGGAACAACTTTTAAATATGACTCCTCCTTTGGATCAGCCTTGGATGCTCATGGGAGACTTTAACTGTTGTCGTTTTGAATCTGAAAAAGAGGGAGGTTCCTGTCTCACTAGTAGTAGATTGGGTGAGCTTAATAGCATGATTTTCAATTGTGGGGTGCAAGACCTTTCTTCCACGGGTCTGTTCTATACCTGGTTCAATCAACGATTGGATAACCCGTTTCACATTAAACTTGATAGAGTTCTTGTCAGCAATGCATTTCTGGATTTTCTGCCTATTGCTTACTACACTGTTGAACCTCCTCTTGGTTCAGATCATTCCCCGCTAATTTTTAAATCTTCTCAAGCTAAGCCTATATCTGCTAGGTTCATGTTCAAAAACTACTGGATTAACATGGAAGGATTCTGGGATGATGTTTTGACTGCTTTCTCTTCTAGATCTTCTAGAAGTCCTATGGCTGCTTTTTGTTATAGTTTAAATGGATTGAAGAGAGCTTTAAAAAATAGGAATTGGGCTTCTTCTTCGTTTCTTTCAAATGCCTTGTTGGAGATATAGAGTAAACAACATCAATGTCTTATTGAGATCCAAGCCCATCCTTTAGATTTGGTGCTTAACAATAATCTGAAGAATATAAATGATGAACTAGCCCCCTTGCAAGCTAAATGGAATTCTTGGATTACTCAAAGGGCAAAAGTTTTATGGCTCACCCATGGGGAAGATGATCTTGGATTTCTCTATGCCAAGTTTAGGAGTAGGAATAACAAGAACAGCATTAAAGAAATTACTACCTCTGAAGGGCATTTTACTAATTTCAAAGATATTTCTCATGCTATTGTTAAACACTTTGAGTCCTTGTTTAACAATGCACATTCTGATCTTGAATTACCATTGAATATACCTCCAGGAAACTTAGTCCCACCTAATTTTCTAGACATGTTGGTGGCTCCTTTATCTTTCTTGGAAGTGAAATCAGCTGTTTTTGATGGGAATGAAAACTCTGCACCTGGACCGGACGGGTATACCTATGCTTTTTACATAAAATCTTGGCATCTTCTTGGGTTACAAGTTTTTAATGTGGTAAATAATTTTTTCACTACTAGTTCCCTTCCTAGAGGTGTTAAGGATACAGCCATTGCTCTTATACCTAAATGCTCTCATGCTTCTAACATCAATGATTTTAGGCCTATATCGCTTTGTAATGTGTTATACAAAATTGTTGCTAAAATCATTGCAAACAGACTTAAAGTGGTGCTCCCTTTCATTGTACATGATAGTCAATCTGATTTCATTGCTGATAGATGCTCCACAGATAACATCATCCTTGCTTCTGAAATTCTTAGAGATTTCAAAGGTTCTCGTAAGAGTTTTTGTGCTAAGTTGGACATCAAAAAAGTTTTTGATTCTGTTTCTAGGGAATTCCTCATTGCCAGGTTGCTTCAGAAAGGTTTTCCGAAAGTTTTTGTTTCTTGGATAAGAGGATGTATCACTGATGTCCATTTTCTGTTTGCCTGAATGGTTCTCTTGAGGGTTTCTTTAAGTCCTCTTCTGGCCTACGACAAGGTTGCCCACTTTCACCTCTGTTATTTTGCATTGTTATAGATGGCTTATCAAATATTCTCACCACCAACTATGATACCTTTATCTTTAAAGGTATTAACTGCAAAGATACTCACATCAATCATTTGATGTATGCAGATGACCTTCTGGTGATTGGTTAATCTTCTAAAGATAATGCTCAACATCTCAATATATGCTTAAACCTTTTTGGCACTTTATCTGGGCTTCATCTTAATGCTAATAAAGTGCTATTATCTTCTCCAAAAATGATCAAGAAAATCAAATTATTTGTGATGAGCTTGGAATCTAAAATGTCAACACTTGCCTCACCTATTTGGGTCTCCCCATCTCTACTAAAAGACTCAATTCTTCTCACTTCCAACCACTACTGAGCAAAATTACTGCTCTACTTGATGGTTGGAAAAACAAGTTTCTTTCTTTTGCAGGTAGGGTACTTTTCCTCAAATTTACCATCACCAATACCATCGCTTACTGGATTAGAGGTTCAATAATACCTAAGGGTTGTTGTGCTAAGCTAAATAAACTCTGCTCTAGGTTTCTATTTAACAACAACTTGGTGGAGAAGAAATTACACCTCATTTCTTGGTCAAAAGTTACTCAGCCTAAAGTTGTTGGAGGGCTTGGTTTGCCTTCTCTTGACGCTCTTTACTTTGGTGTTCTCTGTTCCATAATAGGCAGATTTTACAACACTAAAAATCTCCTTAGCTGCTGGTATAAAGCTAAATACACTTCACCTTGGAAACCTCCTCCTTCCACTGCCTCCAATTTCTGGCTCAAAGTTACTCACACTGCTCACAGGATTAGGGAGAAAATCTCCTTCTCTGTGTCTAATTCCTGTGAATTATCTTTTTTGTGGGATCCATGGATTAATGGAAAAGTTTTCACTGAGACTTGTAGTTTGGATTTTTATGATATGCAAGTTAGTGATTTCATTTGTAATGGTATCTGGCAGCTTCCTGATTATATTCCTTCACCTGTTGCTGATTCCATTTTGGCGGTGAATTTTTCTGAATATAACGAGGTTCTCTGGAATGGCTCCCATAAATGGGTTTTTAGAAACTTTATTGAGCATTATTACTCTATTATTTCTAAGGTTGATTGGCACACCTCTATTTGGCATAAACATAATGTGCTTAAGTTTGCTAGTTTTACCAGGATGGCTGTGATTGGGAAGCTGAAAACTGCTGATAACTTAAATTTAAGAGGTATTCAGGTCTCTCTGAATTGTTCTTTATGCTCGGGTAATTTAGAAAATCATTCGCATTTATATTTTGAATGTGATTTTACTTATTACATTCTAAAGACCATTTTGTCGAATTCAATGGGTTTTTACTTAGGCCTAATTTACTTCAATTGCTGGATTTTTTTTAGAATTATGGTAGCTACTGTAGAACAGAAAAGGATTTTTGTTTCCTTAATATTAGCTGCACAGTTTATCATATCTGGAGGGAACGTAACAACCGCCGTTTCTCTTCTTCGAGAAACAATGTGATTAAAATCATCTGCAATATCAAAGAGGTTGTTAGATACAAACTTTCAAAATGGAAAAACAAAAGTCTTATACTGCAGAAATTCACGAAAATTTAATTTTCCATTGCCATTTTATTTTGGCTGTTCTGATATTTATTGTTGATGGTCACATTTGGAGGGAGGGTTTCTGCAATTCCTGTAATTGTTTTTTGGGTATACTTTTGGTTCCTCTTTTGCTTCAGACCTGGGAAGATGCTTTTTGGGATCTTGGTCATTTTGTCTTGGACCAATCCAGTAATTTTTGGTGGAAATACATCATATTATTTCTCGGGTATACTATAATGACAGCATATGGCATTGTGGGGGAAGCAGTACAAGCAGACGATGATGAGCAAGGCAAGTCCTCCCGAGCCAAGGATGGCCCGTGCGGCAACCAGGCTCGATCTTTTTCTGGTTCTTATATGCAGGCTGGAGGTGCTGTGATGGCCAATTTCTGATTTTCTTTGCTCCGACTGCTTCAGTTTATACTGGCAACCTATGCCACCGCCTGGGCATTATGTGATCTCCTCTGATTTTTGGATGATTATGACTTTGCCCGTTTTTTGAGTCATTAGTTCTTGTCTGCTCCTTTTGTCATTTGTTTTGTCTTTGTGTATATTTAGGTTTTTATGGTTTTAGTTCTTACCTTCTCAGGTTACTTGTAATTTGAACTTTGTTTTTTAATACATGAGCTTTTGCCCCGGGTTAACCAAAAAAAAAAAAACACACACTGCTGATTATTCTTGCCGAAGTCTTTTCGTTTGGAATATTGATGACAACCTTCTCATGGACAATTTTTTAAAATGATATCATTTAAAAGTTATTTTCGTCAAAATGAATTAAAAAATAATAAATTTAAAAATGATGTTAGTCGTTATCTTAGGAAACTACTGGCTATTGAATTGGCGGGTGAGCTGGCGGCAAGCTAATTTGGCGGACAAGCTAACGGGCTAATTTTGACACGCGAGCTGGCACGCTAAGTTGTCGAGCAGAGTTGGCAGACCACATCATGTCATTTGTTGTGCTAACTTATAGTTACGTTTTTAGTTTTATTTACTTTAAAGTATGATTTATAAATATTTTAATTTAATTTAAATTTAAATATATTCATAAAAAAATATAACATGTCAATCGTTTAGAGAGCAAAATTAATGATTTATTGAGCAGGTAAAACAGATTTTTAATGTCAGATACAACTGAAACTTAGCGATCATATATAACTGACCCATATTTGTAATCACACAGAATCAAATGGAACTATTCTTAGGTTCTAGAAGAGACTAACGACAATTTCCTGTTATAAATACTACTCTATGCCAAAACTATGATCAATTCTATATTCGACAATATTAGAGTATGGCAAGGACTTTTGATCACTGGTAGGAGGCAGATCATCACATCTTGCGTTTTAGTGCAGGTATACTAATTACGGAAAAGTGTTCGGAGGATTTTTTCTTGGCTACAGACATCATTCGAACGCCCACTTGGGTCAATGATAACCTGATTCAATAATGAGAAAGCTATATATATGGTTTAAGATTTACGCCAACATTTTTCTCAACAGAAGAGAGAATAGAAAAGTATTATCATGAAAGTATTGTGTGCTAAAATTTTAAATCGTAGTTTATGGATTACGAGGCCAACTAAAAAATAAAAAAACATTGATGCAATTCTTGAATAGTGCTTGAATTCTTACTTTTCTTTAATTCACTAATATATTCTAAGCAAGTTTTCACACAACACACACTCACTAGTAACTTATATCGAATAAAGAGAAAATTAAAAGTTCTCATATACAAGCAGAATAAAGTAGCCAAGGAGAGGATAATAGCAGACAATCCTATAAATAGATGTGTGGTCTGGATTTGTTAAGTAGGCAATGGATCAAGACCTTAATCTTCCCGGGTGCTTTCATATATGCTTGATTCTAGGTCATGATGTAAGTAGAGGAAACATTTCTATAAGATAAAGATGTAGCTTGAAGTCATATAGCGAATACACAATGAAAAATTATTTGATCTAAAATTAAGTGGAAGTATAACTTAGGATATAGCAACTCATACCTTGATTTATAATCTCTACTTTTTTTTACTTTTTAATTTTATTAGTTATAACTAGAGAATGTAAAGGAAGTTTAAAAAACCATATTCCATCTCATAAGAGCTACTTATGACATCGAACAAGTAAGCGTATACGTGGATATTTTGTTGACACGTTTTTTGACAAACACTCTCTGAACGACAGAGAGCAGAGAGAGAGAAAAAATACATTTTTGAGGCAGAATTTTACAAATTTTTTAATGCCCACTAGAAAGTATTCCTCCACAAGAAGCAGTAATAAAAATAGGCGCTCCAAACGAAAGCCTTAAATATGCTTGAGATAGACTGGCACAAAATCGCGAGCTTAACAAAATTAATTTGCTATCTGATTGTGAGTCACTGAGAAATGAAATGTATTAATTACGATAGCTACATATTAATCTTTTGGTTGGAAAAGCTTTAATTATCACTTAAGATATTTTGAATCGAGTCTAACTTATCTTAATGTGAGTGTGTTTTGAACATTTATTTTAATTGATCTAAATATAATTACAAATTGTATTAATTAATATTTTTGTTTATATTTCAATATATAAAAATAGAAAAAATTTCATTATTTTTCTTCAAAAATATGGTTAATTAAAAAAATGTATGTTCACATTGAAACATAATATCACGAACTGTTATGGGCTATGAATATAACAGGGGAAGAGTTAAAAAGAGGTTTCGTCTTCACATGATGGAGGTTTAACACGAAATATACAGTCACACAAATCTGACGAAGAAATGACCCTACCATATATTGTTTATGTGGTACGAAATTTGAAAAAAGGAAAAAATATATATATGACACGATAATACTCTGAGATCTAGTATTGAATGCTTCACAACTAATGTTATGAATGGATTTCACAAGCGACTGATCTGTCCTCTTAAAGTTGCAAACCGTGGTGATTAGAATACTAATATCCAACGCGGGTTATAATGCAATTGCGACGCCAGTGATTCAGAGAGAAATCTAGGCGAATGTTAATTACATGCAGATGGTAGGAATTCAAGTACATGGTTGAAAGTGAAAATGTTTAGGTAGGTCGAATATCAGCAGTCGGGGCAACAAGTATCGGCTCAGTTGGCGGTCGGTACAAATAGTCCGCGCGTCAGTTCTTGGGCATTGGGTTCGGAGTAGATAAGTACCTTACTAAAATCCGGCGTCCAATTGACTGTTAAGGCAGAGTCTGCTCATCGATTAACTGCTAGGTGGAAGTCCAACGATGATGAAGAAGGATACAGTGGCAAACAAGAGCTCTCTTCCTTCTTGTTATACTTGCGTTTATTTGATCTAACTATCCACGCTCCCATTTATTTTCAAATTTAAAGGCCAATAAATCCATTCAATTATAAGAGTAAATGAAAAGTAATGAAAATTCTCGTCTGTATGACGAAACAATTAAATGATCAAATAAGCGTGATGGACACAGTCGCCTCTTAAAGATCGCGCGACTAAGGGAATCTCGATCCCTTTTCCTGAAAAGGAACACATGCTTATGACGATGCCGTTTTCCTTCCTTTTTGAACGCTTTTCTTGCCATCCACATGCTTCGACAGTGTTTACCGCCACTTCGTCAAAACTTGCATACTGGAAAGCTTTCCGTCTCAGAGACGTTGAGGCGCATAGGCAGAAAATAGTGAAATTTCCCCACGGTTCTCTTCGATTATGTTTGATTTCGTGTTCCCGAGATCCCAAGTATCATGCCTTTCTTCAACGCACCTGTTCGCACAGACAACAGTGAGATAGGTTAGGAGAAATAGTATGCTTTCTAGTTATAGAGATTAAAGAAGAAGAGACGACTGTGTCTTCTGAGAAGCGTGGCTACCTGCCTCCTCAACTCACCCCGTGCTCCTGTTGACAATCGATCGATCAAGCTCCAGAAGATCGATAGCGTCACGTGCGCCTAGCCAAGCCTAAGCAGGATACTGAAGCCGCGCGGCTTTTCTCTCATCTTCTAAGTCCATAGTCACTCCGACAACCGGCGCATTTCCAGGCCGGAACTTATCTCCAATCCGCTCGAAAGACTCGCTACGACATGGACATCCTGCGAAGCTCTTAGCGAGATCTAGAAGGACAGCGAAGGCCTACTAGCAAAGCAAGTGACGAAACGCGAGATAACTCGGGTCCTCGATTCGTAGTTCCGTCTCAATTACGGCCGCCGCTCTCCTCCTCCTCTACTTGTGTCTCGGCTGCTTATTTATTCTACGTGATTGACGTGGAACTCCGACGGCTACTCTCTGGCATCGAATCCCTCATACCTTAATCACAAATACCCTTAGAGATGGTACACGAACATGACCAATATACGTGAAATGGGTTGGCCAGGATGACCCCCACGTTTTTCCTGCATCGCTTCACTCCATCTGTTACCATTAGGCTACGGGCGAGACATACGAACTCCAACTCACACGCCCGCTGACGCAAATTAGACCGAATCGTACGTGGATATTGTTTTGTCCCTCGCCCGTCGGCTCGGCATCCCTTCGATTGATGCTCCTAGGTTTCGTATCTCCTGGAGCTCCAGGGAGAGCCTAATTTTAACCGCTGGCAGCACTCGCGGGGTCGTTTGCCGGTAGCGTTCGAACGTTTTGGCCCGATAAGTGGTGGCGGATGAGGATTAGGAATAGGTGGGGATCGCGTTTCATCACGAGGGTATGGTTGTTTTGTGTGTTTGGAGGAAGCGGGGACCGTGCGCTGCACTGGGCTGAAGATTTGGTTGGATGAATAGTCGTTGTATTGGCGGGAGTAGTCGGTGACAACCGGTAGTGTTTATGGGAGATAGAGCGTTCGAAAACTTGAAAGGGAGGGGTTCTGCTTCCTCTGGCTCTGGTCTCCGACGCAGGCTGTGGCGAGGGCCTTCTTGTATTGGTGGAGGCCGGAATTGACGAGAGAACAACACCGAAGAAAATGCAAAGAGTTTGTGTTCAGAGAGACTTGAACGAGATGCGAGGATTTGGATTGCTGCTATCCGATCAGATATTGGAAGTCATCAGGTACGGGGGTTCTTGTTTTCTCTCTCTTTCTATTATTTATATAATTTGTATATATTCATCAAAAAATTATTCTTGAATCTGACACGAATCTCGAAAGCCAAATCAAGTTATAAATTGTTAAAAATTAAAATCAGGACCAATTGAACTCCAATTTCAACTAAACTATGTCGAGAGTTGAAATGTCTCAAAAATACGTTACCAACGACAACCAAATTCGACCCAATCCGAGCATCAAATGGATCTAATTCAATGACTCGAAGCATATTTGGAGGAGGTCAAACCATAGTTTATTTCGATTATGCCAAATATTTTTTCAAAATGTGACGTTGATCGATCAAGCTGTCTCGACGAGCGAATCAAACGAGCCCAATCGTCAAATTCTGATATCATTAGATTTTCAAATGTCTAGTAAATTGTCCATATGCTCAATTTTGGGAATGCAACAAGATCTATCGCATTACACCAGCATACCTAAAAAATTGTCCAGCAAACTCAAAGAAAACTAGAAAATAACATATCTCATTCTTATGAGATGAACCCAAGGAAAAGAAGAGTAAGGAAATACGTTCTCTTTGCCACCAGAACCTTCTCGATACTCTGAGAGTTCGGGACCTTTCTTAAAGACCGGCACCGAACTATCGTCGAACTTCCACCACAACAGACCGACGAATGACTTTCCGCGTCCATCAGCAGACTTTGCCCGTCACTTGGACTTTCGTCGGACTTCTACCTAATGTCCAACTTTTCGCCCGTTCGCGAACTTTTGCTCCATCGTTCGAAAGTTCTACTCTTGCATGACTTCCTACTGATAGGCCAGAGAAAGCAAAGAAATTCACACACTATATCAGATTTCCTTCCGTCGACGACTTCCTCCAGTTGTGCCAGATTTCCGAACCATGTCACTGGAATTTCGTCGGACTCTACCCGATCGCAAACTCCTCCCAATCGTCGAAGTCTTGTTATCGTCATATTCTATCCGCACTGGTACCTTCCGCCCAAAGTTGGACTTCCGCCCGTCGTAAGCTTATGCCAGTCTCCAGACTTTTGCGGACTTCCCCCAATCAGTTTGGGACACTTTAGGTGAAACCTTGCTATGCAAACATTTAGACCTTGCGTGAAGATTAAAACTTAGCAGCTTCTCCGACCACAGTGGACTCACAAGAAAAAGACGCTACTAATTACGAATCTGCTAACGAATTGAGGGATTCGGTCTAAAGGGCTAGTTATATGTTATGCAGAGGTTGTCTTTATTGGTGCTCAACTGCCTATTACCAGAACTTTCTTGTTAAGTGTTGAGGGTTGAGTTAGTAGGATAATTTTGTTTATTTAATTGATCTTTCACTTTTAAAGGAAATCTAACATAAAGAGCCAAGCATGCTGGGCTGCCACGAATTTGCATATAGACATGCTAACGTGAATCGTGCTCAAATAGGGAAAGGCCACCTTATTGGGACAGGATTTTTCCTTTTTCTCGGGCCTTGACTCTGCTCCCTATCAAGTCTTGTGTCTTATGAGAGGCTTTACCTCAACTAAAAAAGTAGTGGATTTCCAAACTTAATCTTGGTAGGGACTTGGCAGCTCCATCCTTATTGTTGGCCTCTAATTAAAGGTCAGTTGATAGTAATTCATTGGTTTTCTTCGCACTCATCGCAAGCACAAGTTGGAATCGAACGTCTGTTTGCGGAAGTGAAGTGTGTGGTTTCTGGTTCTAGGAAGGTAAATATTCTATTGAATACGAGGCTCCGGCAGTATGTGTGGCTTCTTTGCAAGCACTTGTAGTTTATTTTATAGTCATAATGTAGCTTTTTAGCAAATAATAAAGAAAGATCTTTTTTTAAGCTTCCAAAGTTCTTATCTATACGCCTCATTTGACCTTACTTTCTACCTAGTGAGGAATTTACCAATAGCAAATCCAAGTTCCACTATTATATAAACCACCTTGCATAATATGTTGTAATAGGTACGGCCTTCGAATATTTTAGTTTGACCGGAAAAGTTGACCTTAAAGGATACCTCATTTACTACTTGGGAGAGGAGAGAGGTTGGGAAGGTGAGAGTGGCTCTAACCTAAGAATTGGAACACAATCCATCAGTGCAGGTATGCGTAAGAGTTGAGAGAAGAAATTAAATTGAAGCTTTTCAGAGTCAAAAGAGGGATTTTCAGTAACCTCAAAAAAATATTTTGTGAAATAGATGAAAGTTGAATGCAGTTGGTTGGGTGGTCGGGGGATAGACTTGTGTTAGTCACCTCTAGCTCTTTATGGCAATTTGGAATGGAGAGATTTTAGGGATTATGAGGTGCAGTTAATCATATTAAGATGTGCTAAATAGGGAGACTACGAATTCTGAAGAGAGGCTCGAGGAATCGAAGGATGGTTTGAAAGAGGATAGTTAAGGTGTAATGTGACACATTAAGAGGAATATAGAAGCGAGTCCCGCTGCGACCGAGCAAGGGAGAGAAACATCCACAGAACTCCTATCCTAATGGGAGCCATCTCTAGCTTTCTCGATTTTGCTTCTGTTGCTGATTATGTTTAGTCCATTTGGCCACCAATCCTTTGTATATGCTACTTACAATTGTAAAGAGAAAAAAGTCGCATCTCCTTGTACACATAAAGCAAGTGTTGCTTATCACTCTCCCAATGTTTTCAGCATTGGATTTTTCAATTTGAATGCTTCCAAGAAATGAAAAGCCTTTGGCTACTATGTTGCATCTGTGCTCTTCTTCAAGTGGAGTAGACTACCAGCGAGTTAAAAGATATAGTAAGCTTTTGTTGTGAATGTTATCATCTTTTTCGTGCACAGTCTAGTTCATTATTTTTAAGCATTTTCTACTGAAATATAATTGACGTTACGGAAAATTTAGGCTACGAAAATACTGAGAAAGATTTATTGAGAAAATAGCACACAGACACGATGAAGCTTCTACGCTAATACCTCGTTTTATCTACCGAGCATATCCAGAGTTTGTTATATAATACAAATTTCGAGAGAGAGATGAGAATGATCGAAGAGAGAGATTATATTGCAGACTTCTGCAATCACTATCATTGCAAACGCTTGATCGTTTAAGAGTCAGGCAAAATTATACTCCAGATTGTATTAAGACTAGTTGATGGGAGTGCGACTGATAAAATAATTGATGTTGTGTGCTTTTGCGATTTTTTTATTTCCCAAACCCTACAGTGGAAAATTAATAGGTTCAATTGTACGGCTTTTTTACTATTTTTTTGTATCAGAGAATTTTGTAAAATAGTAAGTTTGTGCTTTCTCATTGTATATGTGCCCATCCCTAACATGGGATATTAATAAAGGGTTCATTTGGGGACCATTATAGGAGCTTCAAATTCATCACAGAATCCACTATCTAAAACTATATCTTTGTATTCAGTTTTGGATTCCGCCACTATATTCTATTTACCAAGGGTGCAAGAGCTCTTATCTTCTATGGATCAAAGTGTCCAATCCAAGATACCAATCTAAAAAACTAGATTCTTCTTCTTCCCCTAATGCACTATATTGAGTGATCAATTAATCTACAATAGATTATTAATATCTTCTAGGACAAATATTTGATCAGTGTCCTTAATGGTGCCTCTGAAAATACCTAAGTTAAAAACTCAGTTATGAAGCATATTTGAAAGAGCAATTGTCCTTTGAAGAGAGAGCAACCTAATAGTATGACCCTCGAGTTTAATCAACTACATCACAATGGAGGATTGTTTGATGAGGATGGTCAGATAGTTTAAAGTCTTACCTAATACAGATGTTCCTCTTGCATAACCCCATCTTAAGAACGCGAGGAGTTTTAATTCGCTTAATCTACCTATTCGGAATGAGCATTAATCATATATTTTTTAATGATTACAAATATTATTCGGATGTTATATCTTTTCTTATTTCTTAAGTTATATACTTGCATATTATTCTTGTGTGTCAACTAATCTTTTTTAAATACAACGATAGATCCTTGAAGAAAAGTAAAGATATCAACACACTCAAAATTAGTGTATATAAGCTATATAAGTCAGTTTGTGTTGACATTTGTACTTTTCATTTATATATTATTTTCTAGTATTAGTTGTATGAATTATGGAATCAGTGCACAAAAACTACTAAGCGAGGAATTAAAAAAGTTAATATTTAATTTTTTTTTACTGATTTCAATTCTCCTGTACAATCTCGTTTCATTCAGAATTTAATTCAAATATGTATTAATTAATTGCGAGAATATATAACATATAAATTGGGATATCATAGAATCATTATTAGTATAGTCTAATATCAGCACCATATCAATGGATTGATAATAAGTCTATTTTTAAAAAGTCCTTGCTAGAAATTCCTATGACTTAAATTAGACAAATTAAAATTTGAATTGATTGTACTGTACACTATTTTGTCGTAGCTGTAGAGAACGAATATTAATTATATAGGTACACATATAATTTAGTTAGGATGTATGAGACGAAGTAGAGAAATCAAATCAATTATTACATTGTTAATTGTTTGTAATTGAGTATACCAATTCAAACTGCGTCACATTATAATATTTGCTAAATTGAATGTTGTAAAGATTCGAATGACCAATGTAACTATTAATGAGCTATGCCACTCTAATAGGTTTGCTTTCTGAAATTAAAGGCTTAATAGGTAGAAATTAAAAATCTATTAATTGCAGAGTGTTGAGTGACTCGTACATTGAGCATTTATAAACTTTATTATTTCTTTAGGAACAAAGTTCTTCTCCTATCAGTCAATGTACTAGTTTTTTTTTTCATGCGGAAGAGAATACTTAGAGAGAATTTCAATGAGGGAGAAGAGAACGTCGAAGTTAGAGATTATGAGAGATGCGTGTGAATTGATGTCTACCATATGCTGATGGAGTTTAAGTGGGGTGAGGGCTCAAATTCGCAACACCAACACTAGTAAAATTAAAGAGTTCATTTTGGAAAAACTATGTTGTTTGAATTCATTAGTCCAAAACACGATTATCTCTTTTAAGTTCGATGTAATTAATTCAATATATCGGGTCTTCCTCAGTATGTCGTTTTTTGTGGAGCTCTGGAGAGGAGCGTCTAGAAAAAGTCTTAAGGTGTGAAACGACATTCTCTAGTTCTTTTAGTTAGAGAGGTCTCACGTCCATTGTAGTGAAGCAACTAACCATCTAATAATATCATGTATTATACATTAGTCAGGATAAGAGTAGGTAAATGGAGGAATTATAAACAGAATCAGTGTCCTCTCAATATTATAATTAAGAAAAGAAGTATCTGTTGATGCATGTGTCGACACTCTTCTCTATCAAACTGTGTTATTTAATCGAATGAAAGCTTTACTACATCATATCTCTAGTGGGTACTCTCAATTACTCTGTTTATATATCAAATAAAATCTGAAGCTATTGATTGACATATTGCGAGTGTTACAAGATCTGTGAATAGTGAGTCAAAACATGATAAACTTCCATCGGCCAAGAAGTAAGAGAGGAAACATTGGTCCGCGTGGGCTGACGAAAAAAAGAAGGATAGCTCTTCATTTGCTCATTAATTGTATTGAGTCAACCCACACAAAGACGATATGAGAGGAGATTTCTTTGGTAGTTAGCGGGCCATATATTGTTTGAGTTTCTAACACGTTATCATGTGTTTTGCATATATTATAAGAATTTGTAACTAGATGATATGTAGGGCTTGAATAAAAAGTCTATATATTTAGACCTATAGCCAGTATATGTATCTTTATATTGTTTTCTATAGATGTATTGTGCTAAAACAAATTATGTATATAATAGAGACAGATAAGATGAGAAACTTAATAAAATATGATTAATATTAGAGCTGCGAAAACATTTCGTTGTAGTTATAATGTTTTGTTACAGTCGTATGTGTATTAACTATATGATTCAATCTGGGATAAGACTCCAACTGAGATAGAGTAACCTTGTCTCTGTAGTCTTGTATTACTTATATATTTTGTAAAGACCTTCCTCATATATTTAATAAAATATATATAATTAAATCAATAAAAACTTGTTCTAGTAGCACTCGCTATTAAAGTCCTTATCTTATTACATTTGGTTTATTACTTTAGATTTATACTGGAGTTCATCTGCTGATAAGAATTACCTTAGTGCTTAGAGAGTAGATAGAAAACTTTATCTAAGTATAGAAATTTAGGTTATTTACATATTAAAGTAAATACAAAATTATAAGTAACCTAATATTTTCTTATTAAAATTTAACACTATATCCACGTGTTTGGTTCGTCTTTGAATATCACGTCTTTAAGGAGACTTCACAGTTTATATCCGTGCTTCATAAAATGATTATTTGTAGATTTTGGTGGAACTCATATTAAGGATCCCAACTATATTAGCTATGTTCTTAGAATGTATTGTAACCCTTTTAAGTATAATGGTATCATTGATGATTCCTATAGACTTAGATTATTCTGATTTTCTCTAAGGGAAAACTAAAATGTGGTTGAATTTCCATTGCCACTCATGATTAATAACAACTTGGAATTAGTTAAGCGACATAAATTCCCTAGTTAAATATTTGTCACCTTCAAATAACTACCAACCTTAGGAATGATATAATAATATCTTTTTGCCAAGTTTGACGGGAGTGTCAATTTATAAAGTTAAGGTAGAGATATTTTAAGGAATTGTATACGGAAATGCCATCATCAATGGTTTACCTGATTGGTAGTTATTCAAACTTTGTATAAGAATTTGTATGATCCACCTTACGGTCAAACAGAGTGAGCAACATTAGAGATATATGAGCAAACCCCCCCGATTTAAATTCTATTTGAATGATTTAAATCACCAGAGAATTGAAGAATTGTTTTATCATGCGACATCATATAATACTTTATTTAAATATTTAAATCCAGGTGGAGGAACCACCCTAGTTTTAACTAGTCAAACAATAATATTGGTGATAATCAATTCATTGAAATACAAGTCAAAATAATCAGGAGAAAATTATATAATCCTCATTAACTTCTGTAATTAAATCCTAGACCAATCATGATCCTATCCCATGATTCTTAACTTAAATATTCAAATATTCTTTTAATTATTTGGTTTCAGACATAAAGACATTTGGGACATGTTGCAAAATAGAAATTATTCTCTTAAAATCAATAAACAATTTTTTATACACTGCATAAAATAGAAATGTGAAATTTTAAATCACACATACTCAATAGATTATGTTTAGAACTAGTATTGAATAATGTAGTAATGATGTCATCAGGAAATCTTATCTTTAGATACTTTAAGTGGGGATGTTACCTCCCGTATTTGGAAACTGCGCCTAGACTAGTAGTCCTTACATCTCTTTCTTGGGACAAATGCCAAAAGGGTGCCATAAAGGTGATTCTTTTTGAAATGATGGCAATTCTTTTCATAATTTTGGATTATTGGGCACCTTCTGTAATTACCCACGGTTCTAGAAATCTCATATTTTTATATTGTTATCTTTTATCATAAGAGGTGAATTAAGGATATGTTAAAGAGAGACACCTATACCAATTCCAATTAGATGGTAGTTTTTTATATAATATTCTAATTTCGAGCTTAACACGCTAACTCTTCTACACAACTCTTCTATTCGCTTTCATGTCGTGCAATTTAGATGTCACAACATTCCTCCACGTAAACATTTATTCTCGTTTATTGCTAGGTAAATAGACTACCACAAGAACAATCATTTCAAATAGCATTCATCTCTTAACACCTTACACATCTCTACGTTCTTGGAGCAAATTTATAGTATGATACTCCATCAGTATGCATTAGTTAAAGCACCTATCGTGAGTATCTCAGTTGTGTGTTATGCGAGCAAATGTAATTGTCACGCAAAAATACTTATATATTAATTCGATCACTAATTGTATATATAGTAATATAAAATATGCCCATTTGTGGGAGGTGTGAGATGTCAAAGATTGATCGACTTAAACAGTTGAAAAGATTTGGTAATATCTAACTCAAAGAACCATCTCTCAAGTTGAGTAATTATGTTGTAACTACCTTTTGATACTGATATGCTCTTAATTGTGTACAATAAAAATGCTTCCTTACTTATGGGATAATGTTTGTGCATGTCCATCTATGTAACTTATTTCAATTTAGCTAATTCTTCAACTTTTTAAATTTTGGAAATTGGAAGTCAAATTAACTATTATGTTGATCTCATATCTCACCTAAACATGGCTCCTTATATATCAGAATCGGCTTAAGAACTTGTGCAACTTATGTCTAAATTATTAGATCACCAATTCAACTGAGTCTATTGAGGTGGAAGGAGTGAATAGGAC
This sequence comes from Dendrobium catenatum, assembly GCF_001605985.2. Classification (NCBI taxonomy): domain Eukaryota; kingdom Viridiplantae; phylum Streptophyta; class Magnoliopsida; order Asparagales; family Orchidaceae; genus Dendrobium; species Dendrobium catenatum. The sequence continues at coordinate 343,459 of NW_021319089.1, forward strand.
ATATTAGAGTGCAATATTGGGATATTATTGAGAAAGAAGTTCAACTATGTGCTGTGAGAGTAGGGGATTAATCAATATATGCATATATAATCATCAATAAAGCTCATATAATGATATCAAGCATTAATTATAAACAAATCTCACAAGTAATTATGTACTATGCTTAGGCAATTCGCATTATAGAATGGATGATACTCCCTACTACTCTAGTTCATTAGCACTTCAACAAAGAGAGAAATAAAAGTTCTATAAATATGAATACTGGGTTTTATTAAATATTCAGATATAAGGCATTCCCCATATGAAAAACTTTCCACAGAAATAAACTTCTAGAAGCAATATTTCGACAACTTAGTATGCCTCAACACATAGTGGTTTTGAAGGATTATGATTATGACGAGCAGATAATATTCCAAAGAAAAAAAAAGGATTCGATCGAGCCTTTACTCCTCAGAGCAATATAATACGTTTTGGTGCGCTTAGACCCTATGGACATGTGCTAAATCAGTTATACAGGTGCGTAAACCCTCAAAAACTATCCTATCTTGCCAGATGCAAACAGAAATCACTACTCCAAAAATAATGTCTTTATAATTATTTTTTATATATGACATAAGGACTAACACTGAAAAACTATATTAATCAGTATCCTTTGTATTTTTGGTCTAGAAAAGCCTCCTTTCGAGAAAATATATAAAAAATACTAATGAGACAGAGATGTACTATATCATTATTGCTACTAAGATTTCATCTCATATACAGGTTCTTAGCCCAATTTATTAACCAATCTACCAAATATCATTATTCTTGATAAGCTCATCTGTAGCCTGTTGTAGATGACAGCATAAGATTGTTGTCCACATCAGGTTGGTGTATCATATTTGATTATTATGATATTGAGTCATAGTATGCTTTCGAACTACGTATGCTAACTCTTACTTCATAATTATACGAAGAATTTGAATTATCTGAGTCTGAACATTCACATACTGAGAACTAGGCCATTGTCAAAGTTGATCATTAGTGGATTTTTACATCGAGTGGTCTCTTGTCACAGATTGTATTTTATGTTACATATAAAGATCGCACAAGGACCTAGAGAGTTATTTGCAGAGGACAAGCTCTTGTCGATTCTTAATGAGTACTACCTTGAGGCTCTGTAGTAGCGATCACAACCATTATATAAAATTATACCTTAAAAAGAGCACAGAGTCTAATTTATTAACTCATAAAGGTAATATATATACGTAGTAGTTTGTCTAGAGGAATCTAATAATATTGTTTCACTATATAAATAGATGTGGTGGGGAATTATATCTACATATGAATAAAATTAGAGCCTTAACATCTTTATACTTACCTTAACCTCTGGCCGATCTTTAATTCGCTATACTTCGAGACGCTATGCGTAGGTTTTTAGGGCCAATTTAGAGTGCATCATATTCATCTCGACATATACCTTGAAGATATTCACAATCGTTTTTCTACTTATAAAAAATCCCTTGTTATTCACCGTTTCCACTATCTTACTATTAATAATAGTTATAATTTCTAATATACTTAGAGCTACTGTTTTTATTTTTCGACTTTTATACCTTTTTTCTTATTGTTTAGTTTTTACGGTTATAACTTTTAATAATTTGACAATAAAAATAGGTCTTTATAATATATTAGCAACCTATTCTAGTATATTACCATGTTATAATTATATTAGAGTGGTCGATTTCTTTTATCTGCTTATATTTTATATCATAATAAAGTCAATCTGATAAGAGAAATCGAATCGCTATGATATGAACATAATAAAATTATCATATATAGCATCTCGAGATGATAGATAATCCGGTGATGACTCTCGATTATATTTGGGTATATATGTGGTCGCGAGGTATTTATAATTTAATAGTCATTTCATTGGAGAAAAATAGAAATACTCCTATCAAGTGTGCTGATGGATGTTTACTCTTCTTTGTTTTTTATTATATTTTTTTTATCATAGGAGAGTTCTATAAAAGACGTAAAGCAACGACTAAGGAAGCAGGTTTCTTAACATATTTTTTGATACTATATATCTTATGAGTATAGAAATAGACAATGACATTAAATAAAAAACATAATAGCCAACACCAGCAATTAGGACACCAATAAGAGTCACCTACTCTTAAGTAACATACACCTTTATAGCCAAACTATATTTGTACACATAAGAAAGTGAAAATTCATTATCGTTAAGGTATAAACACAGCTAATAAAACTAATAACTAATACCTAGCATACACCTTAAAATGTCTTTAAAATAGGAGCACAATATAACAAACTCTAACATTTAATAAAAATTGACTGACTTATGAAGGAGTGATAAGTGACTGAGTAGCATATGATAGCAAACAATTATTAATTAATGAAATCATCATTTAGGATATAAACCGTTTCTATGTACAGATCACATACATAATTCTTGTACAGCCTACGAAGTAAAAATTAAATTATAAGCCTACTGGTACTACAGAATCTTGAAGATTACCTTGATTTAGGTCAAAATAATAATAAATTTGTTATCGCGTTTATTATATACTATGTATTTTTTAATAATTTAGGATGTTACGCATCGCTAATTAAGATACTCTTGTAAATGAAACATCACACTCTAGAGATTATATTATTTCTCTGTAACTCACATACATGACTTTAGGTCTATATATATATATTTAGCATATACTAATATGTTGGTTTCTATAGATGCTTTATATGTCGACTCAATTGCAAGTTAAAATCAATTACACAAATTGATTTTTCTTGAGATTAAACATCAGCACTTATGATAAACAATGAGTAACTAATTATTTCTTAGATATAGAACAATCCTCACACTGATTTTGGATTTACTCTATTCTGGTAGTGAGATGATGTCGTTAAAATCACTTAATAGCGTATATATGATAGGATTGTGGGAAGCAATTATAACTCGAGAGAAGCTGAGGTAGAGTGACTAAACAGAATTTTTATTCTAAGCGATTCGAGAAAATTCTATAGGATGGCTTGCAGATATGGAGTATGTGAAATAGGCAATTAGTGATAGCTGTGTGTTGACACAAATAATCATGGTTTATGTTAAGATCTGAGCCACGAATATGACCAAGCTTTTAATTTAAGTCTGTCAGTGCTTTATCTCACTATAGAATGCAGTAGCAGCATGGGTCTTATGTCAAAAATTCTTTAATGCTGCTAACAATTATACATTGAATTGGCTTAAATATTTATAGATAGTCCTATATAATAAAGACACTTCCTATATAAGATCTTGAAAAAATTATTTTATATAATAGGATTTAAATTTAAGATTGGAACTATTGATATACTCTCTCTTTTATCATAAAGTATGACTGTGTTTTAAAGAGATAATAATTTCCACTAGAATAGTTATACATAGGAAATCTAAAACTAAATTAATAATAAGATATGAGTTATAACACTCTCTATAACTAACTTAGCAAGAAACAATTGGAAGCTTAAAATAATTGCTCGATCCGACATCATAAAGGACCACCAAAATACGAAGACACTCCTATCTTATTTAAGAGAACAAGCATAATTCTACTCTCAAAGTGACAACCATAAGGCAAAGATAGCATATGAGCAATCAATTACTCCTTTAATTAAAAAAATGATAGCATCCAAATAGATAGAGGTATAGGTTAAATAATAGTATAGGACGAATACATTATTTCACTACAATAGTAGAGATATCCAAGCACTGGCGTATTCACCTTATCGTCAGGCAGAGAGCTCTCTTTTACTAAATTCTTTTGTTTACTTCAATTTGTTTTAGAAATTTGGCTATACCTCATTTAGAGAGACGAATTTTTTTATATGAGAAATCAAGATAGCAACTTGCTCACTTTATAGGCGTGGTTTCAGCCTTTCCTATCTCTAAATCAAGCGATCAAAAACATTTGAACATTATACAGAATTAGAACCACTTGTAATTATGCACTAAGACTTATGATTTAGAGCAGATTATGGTAAGCACCACAGGATTTTTCCAGTTAATATCTATACTCCTATACATAATAATGCAGAATGCATTTATAACAAATTGATAGTAAAGCTAGTGATTGATTTTCCTAATGTGATCTATTTGGCTCTTTTCGAGTTACATTAGCTAAATTGCATTACGTCGAATGCTACAAGATAATTTTATGAACCATGTATCACTTAGATAAATTACGAGTACAACAATAGAGGAAAAGTGGGAACTTAAAATAAAAATGCAGCAAACATTTTGATTAATACAACAATAACATAGATTTAAAGATCAGTTTATTCATTTTTCAAATAGATAAATTGAAAATCATTCATAATTTACAGTATTTTTATCATTAGAGATAAAATTTTTTGGAGTCTCACGATATAATTCAGAGATGCACTCATTAACTTTGAGATAAATATGCATAGAAAAGAGGAATTGCGATAATATAATGTTTAATTGTTATATGGTCAAATAGAGAGATTGAGCAGAATTCTCTGAAGTCCATCGCCTTTTGTCAATCACACACGATTAATTTTGATCATGATCAAATATCTCAAAACAATATTATCAATACTAATGAAATCCTTCTGAGTCTTCTTTTGATTCTAATATCTCCTCACAAACATTTTTCTCCTACTATAACTAAATATGCTTTGTCGTCAATTTTCTCTTAACGTATTCTTGTTGCATCGCCCTTTTTTCCTTTCATTATTCTAAATCACATTTTATCACTCATGAGATTATTTTCTCGTATAATAAATTGAAATAAAGAGAATACCAGTAGGCAATTAATCATCAGCACATCACCTCACACATCTCCAGTACACACCACTACATATTAGAGCTAATATATATGGAAAACCTGTTTCAATCCACAAAGATAAAAATATATACATATGAAATGAAGTATAGTCTTAATATTATCCTTCTACAATTTATAATTTTAGATTGACAATAGGCCAAAGCCAAGCTTATTTCTATAGGCGAGATGAGAGGTGACATTGACGAGAGTCAATTGAACTTACCTCAGCCCTTTTGGGTTGAGTTTATTGAGAAGCAATGCCCGATGTACACAATTAAAAGAGTTAAAGATCCTTTTCTTTCGTTATTAGTCTTGTGAGACTGTGTCAATAAAAAACAGTCTCGGTCGCCACATATACTTTTCCAACTCAATAGTACCACACTTTAATTAGAGCAAATGAACTTAAGATATGAAAGAGAAATATGGAGAATATATTTAACATTAATATAGAGAGATAAATCTAACTCTCCTCTTCAGTCATGAAATAGAGGCACTCTCTATGACACTAACCTAAGAATTTGGAGGACGCTTACACTTTCCAAAATGCATGAGTGCTATAGAATGTTTTTGAGAAAGGTCTGCAACTAACTATATATAACTCTATGCTCTAATGCCATAATTAATTTCACACGCCAAGGATTATTGGATTTCATTATCATGAGAGTTATAGGAAGTAATACCTTGACATCTCTTATAGAAAAAATACTTCTCTTCTTCTCCTTGCAATAAAAACACAAATGCGTCGGCACAATCAATTACTCAATGCTTTTCTATATAGATCATTGGGGCAACTTCATATATAAGCTTAAAGGTGAGACTATGTTTTGATATTAAAAAGATTATACCTCTTAGTTTTTAAATCATTAACAAAAAGACCATCACTAATGACACTCTAATTGAAGATGATTGGTGTCCATATTATGACTCAATATGATGATATTACCTAGTTAAAATAATGACATTTGTTGCAGCACAAATATGCATGTATTCAACCTTTCACTTGGCCCCGTTCCAATCCAGAAAATAATTTCTAAATGATAGTAATCTCCTTTCTATAGCAATATCAGGCCTCGATTTAGTGAGGCAATGACAATTACACATTCGAAGAATAATAAGATAAGCGTCATCAGTCATACTTACATATGAGATTATAGACATAACTAAGGAATCGCTTGATCGAAGAATAGAGAAGAGAAACTAGGACTTAATCTTCCCCACATAACAGAACTCTTGAAGTTAATTGAATTATTAATACTTGGATATACCATGCAGTTTCTGAGACTCAGCAATACTTATCAGATTGATCAAATGCTGTATATCAATCCTTGAGGGATCTATCAGGGCGATCAAGAAACTTCTTTACTGATAATACCAATCTTGAAGAAAAACCAACCAGCATCTATAAGATTAAAAACGACAACTACCCTACTTAAGTGTTACGTTCTTATTATGCCATTACCCAGTTATTCACAGAATATACACTCTGAACATTCTCTGGAAGATCACAACTCTCAAGAACTCGCAAAGATGTTAAGATATCTATAGTCTCTCAAGACCTGAATTCGCAGAAGACACTTATAATAACAACTTAAAACATATACAAAATGAAGCACACTCAACGGTTGTGAAATCACCACTACTACAATCAAAAAAGAGAGCATATTCTCCTAACTATTCCAATTCTTACACAGACATTAAAATCCTTTCTTGGAGTTAAAAAAATTATTTTGAGTTTATGAAGATTTAGCAAATTCTTATCGAAGCAAAAACATCCACTCACGCTAGCTCACGCAAAGCAAATCACCGCCAGACTCACCAAAATCGGCCACCAATAGAAATCTCCTATCCTCAATAATAATGACCCACTACGAACAAACGAAAAACCTTCTCATAAAGATTTACATCCAAATTGGTAAACTTTACAAACTTCAAATCAAGAACTAAAATCTGGACAATAGTTCAGATATTATCCAACTACCGTTGATGGAGAACTGCAATCAGCATTAGGTCCGCCAAAACAACTTGTAACCATCGCTTTCTCTAACAGTTTCTCAAAGATTCCTCCGTCGGCTCCCGCGGCCTTACCAGCGCGACGGAGAACCACCGATCTCCCAATCAATTTCAAATCTAAGATCTCAGCAATATATTTAAATTGCCGATCTAAATAATTCCACTTTAAAGATCTAACCATCTACCACCACACAAAGATATCAATATGAAAGTTTTAATTGATTGTCAATAAGAGCCATTTTTAGAAAGAATACATATCTCCAATTTTAGAAGTTAATTAAAATAGTCCCATGATAATTATCTTATCACATTTAGATGCTAAATATTCTCCATAAATGAGTCATTTTCCCATTAACAAGTTCCATAAATGGAAATCTGTAGGATGGCCCTCATACAACTCTAAAACCATTGGCTCTAATTTGAATAATAAAGCGTGAAAGTGACACTACCAATAGCACTATTTTGCTGTTCTAGCATTTGGTCAGGACAATCCTTATCATTGGCATCGTAAAGCTGCTAGCAACAGCTTTTTCACATTAGCCTTTTTCTCTCCTGCAACTAAATAGAGAATTTGACTAGACACGTTGTTCATCCCATTCCAGTTTGGACAATTCAGAATTCTGAAGTAAAATGATATAAAAGTATTTCAAATGTAAGTGTTTTGATGATATAGGAGTTGTTTTGTTTAAGTTAAAAAAAATGTAAGTAAATTTTGGACATTTGTATTCAACCTTCTAATTTATTTTGATGCATTCAAATTGTTGATTGATAATGTCCTAAAAACATTTATACATTCTTCGCAATCGACCACCGCGAGCAACCACCATCATTTGATGTTCGCGTTCACAGTCCAGCCCATCGCGTCACGACCAGCACACACACCCCAGCAGCCATTTGCCAACCATCATATGGACTACCATCATTTTTGTTTGACATTGTATTCATTTTATTTCAAGTAAATAATTAATATTTACTTTTTTTACACTTGTACAAACAAATTAAAATATTTTAAAATCATTATACATTTTAACCGTACATTAACTTATATCTCTTTCTCAACAAATCATAAAAGGCTTCTGTAATATACTTCCTAGCATCGTCGTTCTTCTTGAACAACTGATAAGCTAATCATATTTTAACCTGCTAAGAATCTCGAAGATCAGTAGTGCTTTAGCTGAATCTTTTACAAGAAAATTCGAATGGTTCTCTAACTTCAACGTAGTGTCATTTTTTATTTGCATCTCAGGCATATCATATAATACACTGCTTCATTCTTTTTTGTAAACCTTAGAGGAAATTCCTTAGAGTGAAAGTTAACCTTTATGCTGCTAAACCAACTTAATTTACACAAAGAATGCCAAACAGTAATGGATTTTCCATTCTCTTGCAAGATTCACCGGACTAGCTTGTGCCCACGTTTTTTTTATTGTCCCATTCAGGCATAGTGCAATAAAATCACTCTTTTGAACTGAAACAAATTCAATCCTTATCCATAGTATGATTATAATTAAAGATTTTGTGTGGCGTCAGTTTTACTTGTCTCCGCTGCGGCCTCATCCTAATATAACTTTTCGTTAGCTGCAGCCAAAAAAAAATAAAAAAAAAATCATTATGTCCATCAACTAATCTGAAAAGGTGCATTGTGGTCCCCGATTTCAAACATGATAAAAGATATGTTTTTTGGCCAATTACTTGGGATTTCATCACCGTCGCGACTCTGTGGCGCAAATCCTCGCTGCAACACCATTGGGAATACGACTAGCGAGATACTGCTAAGCTAGAGGTGTAATCAACTCAAGCCGGCTCGTGAGCCGATTCGAGTTAGACTCGGCTAATAACTGAGAGTCGAGTTTATCTAGCTCGTGAGTCGAGCTCGAACAGATTTTTGAGCACAACGGTTTATCTTCGAGCTCGAGTTTGAAAAACACGCAGCCGCTCGAGCGGCCCGCGAATGGGAATTTCCACAGAGTAGATGTTTCACAGGCGGAATTTCCACAGTGGAGGTCGCGGGCAAAGGTCGCGGACAGATATTTGGCCGGCAGAGTTCGTGGCAGAGGTCATTGGCAGACTTCGCAGGCAGAGGTCAACAGACAGATATTTGGCAATAAGAGGTCGACATGAGATGTTTTCGCGGGCAGAGTCCTGAGGCTTGCGAGCCAGCTCGAGCTCTTTTAAAGTGGGCGAGCTTGAGCTCGAGCCTGAGTCGATGTTCGCTTTACTATCTACGTGTTGAGCTAGATATGCCAAAACTCGCTTGTACTCAAGTCGTTTATACCCTCGAAACAATTATTAACGTCCTCCGACCGGATTGTAGAGGAACGTCCGGCTCGGAGGCCAAATCTAACAAAAACAGAATACCGAAGGGCAATACCAGCAAATAAACGATGATATCATCACGTGAAGAACCCAAATACCGAGTTATACCAGGCAATACCGAGTTATACAAAGCTGTACCGAGTTATTCCTAGAAAAAAACTCGTACAACTCGCCGTATTGCTCGATATAGCTCGGGTATAATAGGTATTGTCCTTCACAGAGCGGTAATTCCTCGTTACGCAAATAATGACGTAGCAATACCAAGCATAATTTTACCGGAGTTTTGGCTGGATTTTGTCCTCCGACGGATGTCCTCTATGTCCTTAACACGGACCTAATAAAAGAAACTGTCCCAAAAGGTCACAAAAACTTAATTTGCCGGCCGCATAACAGCAACATCCTCTGGTGCTAGAAGAGCTCGAGAAAGGATAGTCTCTGAATCAATGGGGCAAGCTGTTCCGTGTAAGACTATAGAGTACACTCAACCGCGAAGGTATATGTGCGGTTCAAGTCACCGTTCGATATTCAACGGTATATAAGTTCAGTTGCGTTTGGCCTCTCGGCTATAATGCTCTCACGAGAAAAAAAAAGATGTTCAATCCAACACTGTTGAAGCACATTCCTAAAATTCGTAACAATTTTTCCTTACGTTCAAGCATTACAAAAATTTTACCATTTATCCTCAGAAAATATAATTGAAACTTTAAATTTTCTAGTGTTTTTGACAACAGGCCTTGAGAAATGAATTACCTCCCTTCACCCTTCAAAGAGAAAACAATATGCAACCAAAAATAACATACCAACGGAGAAGAAACAGTAAAACCAAGCCACAATAGTGTCGACCTTTTTACACACTTAATAATAGGGGGTGGAACTAATTTAATTCTTAGAAATAAAAAAATAAAAAATTATAAACATAAAATAAAATTAATAATATTCTATTTCTTAATAATTATAAATATGAAGTATAATTAATTAATTCTAGGGGGATAAACTTGCAAAAAAAAATAAAAAATATTTATAAGATAAAATTCAAAATATAAAATTATAGAACTTTACATTTATTTTGCATTTCTGATAATATTGCATTACATTATTTCATTGGGAATCAAGTCCAAATACTTTCTTTCCTTAATATATATACATTAGACATGCGGCTAAGACCAACATAAAATTCATATTTATATTTGAAAGAATGACATAAATAAATAGAAAATGTATACTTATAAAAGTTTTTGTTGGTTTGTAAGATCTTATAACGTAGCAAGTCAATAAAACCATTTTTGACTTTATTAAATTAGAATAACTTAATTAGAAAATTATTCTACAGCAATAAACCCATAGCAATTAATAGTAACGAGGAGTGCTATCTGTTCTTTATATCAGAGATTATTCTCTGCGGACACTCCGCGGGGAGAACCCGGATTTACGCTTAGGTAACTGAGCGGTACCTGAGTAACCGGTTCAGTATAAGTCCGGTATTGATACGTGATTCATTTTATCTGGGGGTTGGATCCGAGCACAATATAATTTTTTTCCTTTTATATATTACCAGGTCAAGCATTACTGGTTCTTCTTGACAAAAAAATAAATTCGATTAGCATATTCCAGATCTAAACTGGCCCAATATATAATAAAATATGTTGCGAAATTTGATGAGAGTCAGTTTTATATATACAATGCAATCATTACTCGATCTCCCAACGAAGAAAGCTAAAGAAGAACA